>NC_136926.1:55396515-55585728 GCF_949752795.1 Hyperoodon ampullatus | reverse complement strand
CATCTACTCAATAAATAAGTTTTTGATTGAGGTAATGGTTCTGAAAATATTGCAAATGTGAACAGCAGGTGCCTAAGCTGTCTTCTTTCTTCATGTTTAAAAAAAATATGGGTGAAAAGTATTGATCTGTCAGAATCAATATGCTTGAAATTTATATAAATATAAAACCCTTTAGGGAAAGCATAGGAAGGTCTCAGCTGTAGCTTGAACAGGAAGCATATAGCACAGAAGGCACCTTTTGGAAAGTGGTGTGCTCCATTCTCATTGGCTGTCCAAGAAACCAGGCGGTGATTGTTCTTTGAAGTATCAGTATCGGTCCATGCCTTTTCAGCCATGTCTCTGGAAATTAGAAAGTCGAGTGAAATTGAACATTTGTTAGTAGTGCTTGCCTATTTCCCCCTTTGCAAATATGATATTTAATATGCATTGGGGAGGCTTCCTGTCCCAACTTGACTGATCACCTGTAAACTACCGGGGACAATTCCTGTTGGTGAATGAGAAACATAAACTCGTTTATCTTTATATCATATCTGTTTCAAATTAAACTCAAAATATGGAGTTTGCACACTAAAATGGCTCTACTGTGGAGAAATGTGGCTATAAAACAGCATGCTAACAAGCAAGACATGATGAATGGAATACAATAGACTGCCATGATTTCCATTTCTACCCCCCAGCTCATCTCAGGACTCTCACCTACTGGGGACACAATAACAACACTCCAGGGAGCCCAGTAAACCACCTTGAGGGCAATGATCCTCAGCTTGCCCAAGGCAGGTGTTCAGCCGAGC
The DNA here is from genome assembly GCF_949752795.1 of Hyperoodon ampullatus. Classification (NCBI taxonomy): domain Eukaryota; kingdom Metazoa; phylum Chordata; class Mammalia; order Artiodactyla; family Ziphiidae; genus Hyperoodon; species Hyperoodon ampullatus. The sequence continues at coordinate 55,584,937 of NC_136926.1, read as the reverse complement.
CAAGATGAGAAATATTGGACTACATGATACATCATATAGACACATCTCCTCCCACTGTATTTGAATGTACATCCTGACAACCACAAAAGGTACACAATACTGGTAGTGGTGAGAGCAATGTTAGGACAAGGAGTGCCTTGGGATGGCATGATGCAAAAGGCAGAAGGAACAAGGACTAGCAACTTCTTCAAACCTCCTAAGAACAGTGGGCAAAGAGTGAGTGATTAATCTCTTTCTTATCTTTAAAGGCACTGTTTTAACAAAGAACAGGAGAGTTATTACTTTGGAGACATTTTAAGTTTGAAAAGAGCCCCCAACACAGGTCAAACCAATTTAATAAACTCCCTTTTGTGGATTCTACTCATACTCTATAGGAGCTTGAGACTTGGGAAATGTGAAATACATGGGGTAAGTCTTCTTATAAATTACTTCACTGTACTATGCATTTTTTAATAATGTAGGTCAAGTTCCAAGTTTTGTGTAGGTAGGAGGATGTAAGTTCGTCATTCACACTGTACCATAAGGAGTCCATCTTTCCCACTTCCCTAGGCCTCTCACAATCTAAACTCTCCAATCGTATTTCCCCTTCATCTCTAAAATGTACACTTCTATGACCAATTTCTTCATTTTCCTAGAATATTAACAGTATTTTTTCATTGGATAATGAAACATCATTACTATTATTATTTGCATTGACCTTATGTTCAAGTTTTTTTTTATTAGTTTCTGCTTTATAACAAAGTGAATCAGTCATACATATACATCTGTTCCCACATCCCTTCTCTCTTGCGCCTCCCTCCCTCCCACTCTCCCTATCCCACCCATCCAGGCGGTCACAAAGCACCGAGCTGATATCCCTGGGCTCTGCGGCTGCTTCCCACTATCTATCTACCTCACGTTTGGTAGTGTATATATGTCCATGCCTCTCTTTCGCTTTATCACAACTTAACCTTCCCCCTCCCCATATCCTCAATTCCATTCTCAGTAGGTCTGTGTCTTTATTCCTGTTTTACCCCTAGGTTCTTCATGACATTTTCTTTTTCTTATATTCCATATATATGTGTTAACATACGGAATTTGTCTTTCTCTTTCTGACTTACTTCACTCTGTATGACAGACTCTAGGTCTATCAACCTCATTACAAATAGCTCAGTTTCGTTTCTTTTTATGGCTGAGTAATATTCCATTGTATACACGTGCCACATCTTCTTTATCCATTCATCCGATGATGGACACTTAGGTTGTTTCCATCTGCGGGCTATTGTGAATAGAGCTGCAATGAACATTTTGGTACAGGTCTCTTTTTGAATTTTGGTTTTCTCAGGGTATATGCCTAGTATTGGGATTGCAGGGTCATATGGTAGTTGTATTTTTAGTTTTTTAAGGAACCTCCATACGGTTCTCCATAGCAGCTCTACCAATTCACATTCCCACCAGCAGTGCAAGAATGTTCCCTTTTCTCCACACCCTCTCCAGCATTTACTGTTTCTAGATTTCTTGATGATGGCCATTCTGACTGCTGTGAGATGATATCTCATTGTAGTTTTGATTTGCATTTCTCTAATGATTAATGATGTTGAGCATCCTTTCATGTGTTTGTTGGCAGTCTGTATATCTTCTTTGGAGAAATGCTTATTTAAGTCTTCTGCCCATTTTTGGATTGGGTTGTTTGTTTTTTTGCTATTGAGCTGCATGTGCTGTTTATAAATTTTGGAGATAAATTCTTTGTCAGTTGCTTCATTTGCAAATATTTTCTCCCATTCTGAGGGTTGTCTTTTGGTCTTGTTTATGGTTTCCTTTGTTGTGCAAAAGATTTGAAGTTCCATTAGGTCCCATTTGTTTATCTTTGTTTTTATTTCCATTTCTCTAGGAGGTGGGTCCAAAAGGATCTTGCTGTGATTTATGTCGTAGAGTGTTCTCCCTAAGTTTTCCTCTAAGAGTTTGATAGTGTCTGGCCTTACATATAGGTCTTTAATCCATTTTGAGCTTATTTTTGTGTATGGTGTTAGGGAATGATCTAATCTCATACTTTTACATGTCCCTGTCCAGTTTACCCAGTACCACTTACTGAAGAGGCTGTCCTTTCTCCACTGTACATTCCTGCCTCCTTTATCAAAGATAAGTTGACCATATGTGCGTGGGTTTATCTCTGGGCTTTCTATCCTGTTCCATTGATCTAACTTTCTGTTTTTGTGCCAGTACCACACTGTCTTGATTACTGTAACTTTGTAGTATAGTCTGAAGTCAGGGAGCCTGATTCCTCCAGCTCCGTTTTTCGTTCTCAAGATTGCTTTGGCTATTCGGGGTCTTTTGTTTTTCCAGACAAATTTTGAAATTTTTTGTTCTAGTTCTGTGAAAAATGCCAGTGGTAGTTTGATAGGGATTGCATTAAATCTGTAGATTGCTTTGGGTAGTAGAGTCATTTTCACAATATTGATTCTTCTAATCCAGGAGCATGGTATATCTCTCCATCTATTTGTATCATCTTAATTTCTTTCATCAGTGTCTTATAATTTTCTGCATACAGGTCTTTTGTCTCCTTAGGTAGGTGTATTCCTAGATATTTTATTCTTTTTGTTGCAATGGTAAATGGGAGTGTTTTCTTGATTTCATTTTCAGATTTTTCATCATTAGTGTACAGGAATGCCAGAGATTTCTGTGCATTAATTTTGTATCCTGCTACTTTACCAAATTCATTGATTAGCTCTAGTAGTTTTCTGGTAGCATATTTAGAAGTCGCTCTGTATAGTATCATGTCATCTGCAAACAGTGAGAACTTTACTTCTTCTATTCCAATTAGGATTCCTTTTATTTCCTTTTCTTCTCTGATTGCTGTGGCTAGAACTTCCAAAACTAAGTTGAATAAGAGTGGTGAGAGTGGGCAGCCTTGTCTTGTTCCTGATCTTAGTGGAAATGGTTTCAGTTTTTCACCATTGAGGACAATGTTGGCTGTGGGTTTGTCATATATGTCCTTTATTATGTTGAGGAAAGTTCCCTCTATGCCTACTTTCTGCAGGGTTTTTATCATAAATGGGTGTTGAATTTTGTCGAAAGCTTTCTCTGCATCTATTGAGATGATCATATGGTTTTTCTTCTTCAATTTGTTAATATGGTGTATCACATTGATTGATTTGCATATATTGAACAATCCTTGCATTCCTGGAATAAACTCCACTTGATCATGGTGTATGATCCTTTTAATATGCTGTTGCATTCTGTTTGCTAGTATTTTGTTGAGTATTTTTGCATCTATGTTCATCAGTGATATTAGCCTATAGTTTTTTTTCTTTGTGACATCCTTGCCTGGTTTTGGTATCAAGGTGATGGTGACCTCGTAGAATGAGTTTGGGAGTGCTCCTCTCTCTCCTATATTTTGGAAGAGTTTGAGAAGGATAGGTGTTAGCCCTTCTCTTAATGTTTCATAGAATTCTCCTCTGAAGCCATCTGGTCCTGGGCTTTTGTTTGTTGGAAGATTTTTATTCACAATTTCAATATCAGTGCTTGTGCTTGGTCTATTCATATTTTCTATTTCTTCCTGATTGAGTCTTGGCAGGTTACGCATTTCTAAGAATTTATTCATTTCTTCCAGGTTGTCCATGTTATTGGCATAGAGTTGCTTGTAGTAATCTCTCATGATCTTTTGTATTTCTGCAGTGTCAGTTGTTACTTCTCCTTTTTCATTTCTAGTTCTATTGATTTGAGTCTTCTCCCTTTTTTTCTTTATGAGTCTGGCTAATCGTTTATCAATTTTGTTTATCTTCTCAAAGAACCAGCTTTTAGTTTTATTGATCTTTGCTATCGTTTCCTTCATTTCTTTTTCATTTATTTCTGACCTGATCTTTATGATTTCTTTCCTTCTGCTAACTTTGGGGGTTTTTTGTTCCTCTTTCTCTAATTGCTTTAGGTGCAGGGTCAGGTTGTTTACTCGAGATGTTTCCTGTTTCTTAAGGTGGGATTGTATTGCTATAAACGTCCCTTTAGAACTGCTTTTGCTTCATCACATAGGTTTTGGGTCGTCGTGTCTCCATTGTCATTTGTTTCTAGGTATTTTTTTATTTCCTCTTTGATTTCTTCAGTGATCACTTCGTTATTGAGTAGTGTATTGTTTAGCCTCCATGTGTTTGTATTTTTTACAGATCTTTTCCTGTAATTGGTGTCTAGTCTCATAGCATTGTGGTCGGAAAAGATACTTGATACAATTTCAATTTTCTTAAATTTACCAAGGCTTGATTTGTGACCCAAGATATGATCTATCCTGGAGAAAGTTCCATGAGCACTTGAGAAAAATGTGTATTCTGTTGTTTTTGGATGGAATGTCCTATAAATATCAATTGAGTCCATCTTGTTTAATGTATCATTTAAAGCTTGTGTTTCCTTATTTATTTCCATTTTGGATGATCTGTCCATTGGTGAAAGTGGGGTGTTAAAGTCCTCTACTATGAGTATGTTACTGTTGATTTCCCCTTTTATGGCTGTTAGTATTTGCCTTATGTATTGAGGTACTCCTATGTTGGGTGCATAAATATTTACAATTGTTACATCCTCTTCTTGGATCGATCCCTTGATCATTATGTAGTGGCCTTCTTTGTCCCTTCTAATAGTCTTTATTTTAAAGTCTATTTTGTCTGATATAAGAATTGCTACACCAGCTTTCTTTGGATTTCCATTTGCATGGAATATCTTTTTCCATCCCCTTACTTTCAATCTGAATGTGTCTCTAGGCCTGAAGTGGGTCTCTTGTAGCCAGCATATATATGGGTCTTGTTTTTGTATCCATTCAGCCAATCTGTGTCTTTTGGTGGGAGCATTTAGTCCATTTACATTTAAGGTAATTATTGATATGTATATTCCTATTCCCATTTCCTTAACTGCTTTGGGTTCGTTATTGTAGGTATTTTCCTTCTGTTGTGTTTCTTGCCTAGAGAAGTTCCTTAGCATTTGTTGTGAAGCTGGTTTGGTGGTGCTGAACTCTCTCAGCTTTTGCTTATCTGTAAACGTTTTAATTTCTCCATCAAATCTGAATGAGATCCTTGCTGGGTAGAGTAATCTTGGTTGCAGGTTTTTCTCCTTCATCACTTTAATTTTGTCCTGCCAGTCCCTTCTGGCTTGTAGAGTTTCTGCTGAGAGATCAGCTGTTAACCTGATGGGACTTCCCTTGTGTGTTATTTGTTTTTATTCCCTTGCTGCTTTTAATATGATTTCTTTGTGTTTAATTTTTGACAGTTTGATTAATATGTGTCTTGGTGTATTTCTCCTTGGATTTATTCTGTATGGGACTCTCTGTGCCTCCTGGACTTGATTAACTATTTCCTTTCCCATATTAGGGAAGTTTTCAACTATAATCTCTTCAAATATTTTCTCAGTCCCTTTTTTTTTCTCTTCTTCTTCTGGAACCCCTATAATTTGAATGTTGGTGTGTTTAATGTTGTCCCAGAAGTCTCTGAGACTGTCCTCTGTTCTTTTCATTCTTTTTTCTTTATTTTGCTCTGCATCCGTTATTTCCACTATTTTATCTTCCACCTCACTTATCCGTTCTTCTGCCTCAGTTATTCTGCTATTGATCCCATCTGGAGTATATTTCATTTCATTTATTGTGTTTTTAATCGATGCTTGATTCATCTTTAGTTCTTCTATGTCCTTGTTAACTGTTTCTTGCATTTTGTCTATTCTATTTCCAAGATTTTGGATCTTGGAAATAGAATCTTGGATCATCTTTACTATCATTATCCGGAATTATTTTTCAGGTAGACTGCCTATTACCTCTTCATTTGTTATGTCTGGTAGGTTTTTATCTTGCTCCTTCACCTGCTGTGTGTTTTTCTGTCTTCTCATTTTGCTTATCTTACTGTGTTTGGGGTCTCCTTTTTTCAGATTGCAGATTGGTAGTTCCCATTGTTTTTGGTGTCTGTCCCCAGTGGCTAAGGTTGTTTCAGTAAGTTGTGTAGGTTTCCTGATGGGGGGGACTAATGCCTGTGTTCTGGTGGTTGAGGCTCAATCTTTTCTTTCTGGTGGACAAGTCCACGTCTGGTGGTGTGTTTTGGGGTGCCTGTGGCCTTATTATGTTTTTAGGCAGCCTCTCTGCTAATGGGTGGGATTGTGTTCCTGTCTTGCTAGTTGCTTGGCATAGGGTGACCTGCACTGTAGCTTCCTGGTCGTTGAGTGAAGCTGGTTACTTGTGTTGAGATGGAGATCTCTGGGAGATTTTCACCGCTTGATATTATGTGGAGCTGGGAGGTCTCTTGTGGACCCGTGTCCTGAAGTTGGCTCTCCCACTTCAGAGGCACTGCACTGATTCCTGGCTGCAGCACCAAGAGCCTTTAATCTACCCAGCTCAGAATAAAAGGGAGAAAAAGTAGAACGAAAAATTAGAGGAAGAAAGAAAGAGAGAGAGAAAGAAAGGAATAATGAAAGAAAGGCAGGAAGTAAGAAAGAAAGGAGGGAGGGAGGGACGGAGAAAGGAGGGAGGGAGGGAGGGAGGAAGGATGGAAAGAAAGAAAGAAAGAAAGGAGGGAGGGAGGGAGGGAGGAAGGACAGAAAGGAAGAAAGAAAGGAAGGAGGGAGTAAGGAAGGAAAGAAAAAGAAAGAGTGAAAGGAAGAAGGGAGGGAGGGAGGGAGGAAGGAAAGAAAGAAAGGAAGAAAGAAAAAAGAAAGAAAGAAGGAAAGAAAGACAGGGGGAAGGGAGGGAGGGAGGAAGGAAAGAAAGAAAGAAAGGAAGAAAGAAAAAAGAAAGAAAGAAGGAAAGAAAGACAGGAGGAAGGGAGGGAGGGAGGTAGGAAAGAAAGAGAGAATGAAAGGAGGGGCGGAGGGAGGGAGGGAGGAAGGGAAGGTAGGAAAAAAGGAAAGAGAGCAGATAAAGTTAAATATAATAAAGCATAAAATGTAGTAGCGTTATTAAAATTAAAAAGTAATTATTGAAAAAAAATGGACAGATAGAACCCTGGGACATATGGTGGAAGCAAAGCTATACAGAGAAAATCTCACACAGAAGCATACACATACACATTCACAAAAAGATAATGGGAAAAAAAAAATCGAAAATCTTGCTCTCAAAGTCCACCTCCTCAATTTGGGATTATTCATTGTAAAAAGAGGAAAAGGGGAAAGTCTGAAGTCTTGCTCTCAAAGTCCACCTCCTTAATTTGGGATAATTCGTTGTAAAAAGAGGAAAAGGGGAAAAATCTTAAATCTTGTCCTCAAAGTCCACCTCCTCAATTTGGGATGATTCTCTGTCCATTCATGCACTCCACAGACGCAGGGCACATCAAGTGGACCGTGGAGCTTTAATCCACTGCCTCCGAGGCTGCACAGAGAGATTTCCCTGTCTCTTCTCTGCTCTCACAGCTCCCGGGTCTCAGCCTTGAACCTGGCCCTACCTCTGCGCGTAGGTCGCCGGAGGGCGTCCGTTCTTCGCTCAGACAGGACGGGTTTAAAGGAGCCGTTATTCGGGGGCTCTGGCTCACTTAGTCCGAGGGGAGGGAGGGGCACGCAGTGTGGGGCGGGCCTGCGGCGGCAGAAGCCAGCGTGACGTTGCACCAGCCTGAGGTGCTCCGTGCGCTTTCCAGGGGAAGCCGTCCCTGGGTCCCGGCACCCCGGCAGTGGCGGGGTGCACAGGCTCCCTGGAAGGGGGGTAGACAGTGACCTGCGCTCACACACAGGCCTTGTGGTGGCGGCTTCAGCAGCCCCAGCGTCCCGTGCCCATCTCCGGCGTCCGTGCCTTTAGCCGTGGCTCGCGCCCGTCTCTGGAGCTTCTTTAAGCAGCGCTCTTAATGCCTTCTCCTCACGCACCAGGAAACAATAGGGTAGAAAAAGTCTCTTGCCTCTTTGGCAGCTCCAGACTTTTTCCCTGGACTCCCTCTGGGCTAGCCGTGGTGCACTAACCCCTTCAGGCTGTCTTCCCACAGCCAGCCCCAGTCCTCTCCCTGCACTCCGACTGAAACCCGATACCCGAGCCTCAGCTCCCAGCCCCGCCCACCCTGGCGGCCGAGCAGACAAGCCTCTCGGGCTGGTGTGTGCCTGAGGGCACCGAACCTCTGTGCCGGAATCTCTCCACACCGCTGTTGCTGTGCTCTCCTCCGCTACTCCGAATCTTTCCCCCTCCGCCACCCACAGTCTGCGCCTGCGAAGGGGCTTCTAGTGTGTAGAAACCTTTCCTCCTTCACGGCTCCCTCCCACTGGTGCAGGTCACATCCCTATCCTTTTGTCTCTGTTTATTCTTTTTTCTTTTGCCGTACCCAGGTATGTGGGGAGTTTCTTGCCTTTTTGTGGCTCTGAGGTCTTCTTCCAGCATTCAGTAGGTGTTCTATAGGAGCAGTTCCACGTGTAGATGAATTTCTGATGTATCTTTGGGGGGCAAGGCGACCTCCGCGTCTTACTCTTCCGCCATCTTCCTCACGGTCTCTATACATGTATCTCAATGTCACCAACTTTCATTTATTTGAGTACTTTCCAAACGTTAGGTGCTTCTCCAGAGGGATCGAACCAGCCGATGGGTAAGATTTGGGTTGATAGTCTTGATATACTTTAGAACCATCCCTTAATTACAAAATATATTTGTCACATTTTTATTCTTTCTTACATTAGAAAATTATTTCATAGTTTTAAGTGAATAAACCTGATCTTCCAATTTATTTGTAAACCCTTTAAATGCCAGTCCCATGCCATCTTTTCTCTCACATCTTTTAAGTTATTTAACAGAGGAGGCATTTATTTAGTCAATGATGGTTAAAGAGTATAAATCACCTATCTTCCATCCACGTCAGGGTCCATTAGGATTGGACCTTCCCAGGTCCAATTGTATCTTCATATCACACCCATGAGAGCCTAATCTTCTAAAAGGATAGAGAATGTGGTCACCCTGTATGTTGAGATATTTGGCTAGTTGAACCATGAAGAGAATCTGACATTTCTGTTGACCAAACCAAATATCAGAGCACTCCTCTAATAATTCAGTGAACATACTGATATCATCAAGTTCAAAGGTTAGCTATTCATTTATCCATTTATTAGTTTTAGAGTACCTATCATGTGCCAGGTATTGGACGTTCAAGGAAGAAATCTTTATCTGTAGTCAAAGGAAAGGGATAATTAGCAGGAAGTTGGGAAATGAGAGTATGGCAAATAAAATGAGAATTCCAATTTCTTAGTTTTTTTGTGAAGACTACATGAGATAACGATATAAAAATTAACACAGTGAGGAGCATATTGTATGCATTTCGGTACCAATCATTACCATGAAGTGATGGGGCCGAGCTGGAAAATCTCTGCATTCTACAGTTTTGTGATTCAGTATCACAGATTGGTATATAAATGGAAAGAATATTCTCCAGAGTTCAGCTTGCATTTTTTATCTTTAGTTTTACTTCTCTGGGAAGAAAAATGCCTTCTCTGCTCAGTTAAGCCCATTTGCTAGATTCTGAATATTATGCAATCTCACATTCAACACTTATCCTTAAGGAAACAAATGGAATTCACATAAGCAATGTTTCCACTTGAAGCATTGTCTTCACGTAGTCCTTTTGAAAACTTGCGTGTAGATGGAGTAGATAGTGCAGGGGTATCAACAAAGGCTGTTTGGAGAAGTGACTATAAGCAGATTATCTTTTGGTAGGTGAAGTCAATTGTGGGGAATTGCCTATCAAATAGTTTTAAGCACTGTTACCATCCAAAGGCAAAGGTTCTTGTTATATGCCCTGAAAGACTGAAATGTGTCTGCTAGTCTGGAAACAGCATGGGCTGTATTCTACTCACCCTTTGAGAATAGGTCTTTTAAAAAAATGTGTTGCCTTCTGATTCAACATACTTTAAGCTGATTTGTTATGTTCCAGACGTCCAGGGCTTTCAATGGGAAATTATAAGAATTCCAAAGAGAAAGTGAGGGCAGCTAACACCTGAATTCTGGCTCTGGCATTACCTCGGCTATCTTGAGTAAGTCATTCATCCTCTATGACTCTCAGTTCCTTGAGGTATCAGTAGGTCTCTCCTTCCCTCCTCTTCCCACTGAGAGAAACTTTAAACTCCCATTCTTAAGCAATGCAACCAAATGGAAAAGGAACACAGGCCAAAGTTTTCAGGCATTAACTATATATCTAGATTTATATAATATTAAATCTCATTGAAAAACATATTATTTTCCTAAATTTGTAAGGGTATTATACTTTTATTACTAGTCTTTTGCTTTTTTACGCATAAAAATTTTATAGCCAGGCTGGCTTCAGTTTGATAAACATTGGCTTATAAGCTATTATTAAAAAGCAAACTTTGGCCAACTCAATATTGAAGGACAAGGACAAAATTGGTGGACTGACACTACCTGAGTTCAAAGCTTACTATAAAGATACAGTAATCAAGACAGTATTGTATCAGTGAAAGAACAGACAAATAGATCAATAGAACAGAAAAGAGGGCCCAAAAATAGACACATAAATATTGTCAAATAATCTTTGACAGATGAACAAAGGCAATACAATAGAAAAATGATAGTCTTCTCGACAAATGGGGCTGGAAAACCTGGACAGCCACTTGCAAAAAACGCAGACCCTTCACAAAAAATAACTCAAAATGGATTGCATATCTAGATGCAAAATGCAGAACTACAAAATTTCTAGAAGATGACATATGAGAAACCCAGATGACCTTGGATGTGGTGATGATTTTTAGGTACAACACTAAAAATAAAATCCATGAGAAAAATAATTTATAAGCTGGAGTTCATTAAAATTAAAAATTTCTATTCTGCAAAAGATACTGTCAAGAGAATGAAAAGACCAGACAATGCCTTGGAGAAAGTATTTGCAAAAGTCACAGCTGATAATGGACTATTATCCAAAATAAAAAGAACACTAAAATCTCAACTGTAAGAAAATAAACAACCAAATTAACAAATAGGCCAAAGACGTTGACAGATACTTCACCAACGAAGATGTACAAATGACAGTTGAGCATATGAAAAGATGCTTGACATTATATGTCACCAGCAATGAGATACTACTACACACCTATTAGAATTGTCAAAATCCAGAATGCAGAAAACATCAAATGCTGGTAAGGAGATGGATCAACAAGAACTATCATTCCTTGCTGGAAAGAATGCAAAATAGAATAGCCACTTTGGAAGACAGTTTGGCAGTTTCATACAAAACTAAACATACTTGTACCATACAATTAAGCAATCATGCTTCTTAGTATTTACCCAAATGAGTTGAAAACTTATGTTCACACAAACCCTGAACACAGAAGTTTATAACATCTTTATTCATAATGGCCCAAACTTGGAAGCCACCAAATGTCCTTCAGTAGGAGACTGGATAAATAAACTGTGGTATATTCAGAAAACAGAATATTACTCAGTGTCAAAAGGAAAAGAGCTGTCAAGCCATGAAAAGACATAGAGGAAACTTAAATGAATATTACTAAGTGAAAGAAGCCAATCTGGAAATGTTACATACTGTATTAATCCAACTACATGACATTCTGGAAAAGGCAAAACTATGGAGACAGTAAAAACATCAATATTTGCCAAGCACTAGGAGGGAGCAAGGGAGGGATGAATATGTACATCATAGAAGAATTTTAGGGCTGTGAAACTACGCTGTATGATACTATATGATGGATGTATGTCATTATGCATTTATCCAAATCCATAGAATGTACAACACTGAGTGAACTCTAAGGGGAAACTATTGTCTTTGGGTGATGATGATGTGTCATTGTAGTTAATCAATTATAACATATGTATCTCTCTGGTGGGGGATATCGATAATGGGGGATGTTATGCATGTGTGGGACAGGAAGTATAAGAGAAATTTCTGTATCTTCTGCTCAATATTTTTGTGAACTTAGAACTGCTCTAAAATAGTAAAATGTATTTAGAAACAAAATCAGAACCAAACCAAAACAAAACAAAATGACCATGGAATATGGGCCCCATTGGCTCTGTCACTACTGTATGAATTTTCTACAGGGCTTAGGCCTTCCTACCAAGGAGTTTGCAATAAAAATACTGTTGAGAATGGTAACACAGTAAAGTTCATACCAAGAGTTTATCTATCCAAATGTGAATTACCTTGAGTCAGTAGAAAGAACAAATGAGGATAAGAGGCTTAGTTTTGGATAAGAGGCCTGGGTTGGGCACTACAGTTTGAATGCCTCTATATTAATAAGGGTTTGCCAGAGAAACAGAATCAATAGAATCAGATCATTTTAAAGAACTGGATCATGCAGCTGTAGAGGCTTGGTGAATCCAAAATCTGATGGAGGAAATTGTCAGTCCAGATAGTCAAGAAAGAGTCCAAAGGCAGTCAGCTGTAGAACCAGGAAGAGCCAATGTTACAGACAAAATCCAAAAAGTAGTCTACTGGAGAATTTCCTCTTGCTCGAAATGGTCATTTCTTTTTTCAGGTCTTCAGATGACTGGATGAGGCCTGCCCACATTATGGAGAGCAATCTGCTTTACTCAAAGTCCACTGATTTAAATACAAATTAAAGATAAAAACACCAGGATAATGTTTGACCACATATCTGGGTAATGTCACCCAGATAAGTTGACACATAAGAAAAATAATCACAGCCTCAAGTAACAGGAAGCAATTGTTGAATTTGGTGAAATCATAAATAATGGGAGAGTCGAGAGATACCATACATACTTTGTGGTTTTGTTAAATGCCAGGAATATTCATAGGAATGTACTCTCTACAAGGATAGGGAAAGAAAATGAAACTTCATTTCTTCAGCCAAATATTATTTAGAACCTATTTTTCTTTAGAGAGGAGATACCTGCATCATTGAAAACTGCCTTTTTCAATACCTGAATATTAAATTTCATCATGCAAGACTAGACATGGATACCTTCCTTCTCTTTCTGTTCAATGTGTTCTTAGAAATAAATACATAGGGAGCTAATGGGCAGATGAAAGGCAATCAGACAGTAAATAAAATAAGTTAAACGGCTTCTCTTTATCCCTTTGCATATTTTAAGTATTACATATTTAACTGTATTTCTTCCAGTCCTTAGCATTGCTGGCTCTTTCTTACTATTTATGTTTCAGACTAAATATCACCCCTTCAGAGAAGTCTTCTTGCTCCCCAATAAAAAGGTGCATCCCAATTCCTTTGGGTCACATGAGGCTCTTTTGTTTATATTATAGCAAATATCACTGACCCACACAATGCATACTGTCTGACTCATAGAAATACAAGTTCCTTGGGAGCAGTAGGCACCTCATGTGTGTCTCCTTCACTGATGTATGTCCAGGATCTGGAGTATTATCTGGAACATAGCAAACATGTAACATTCAACTAGTGTATAGGAATTTGAAGTTTGGAGTCCAGTGAGATATTTTCATGCCACTTTGTGTAAAGATTTATGCTCTAAACCTATAAATAGATAAAGAGATGACTTTGTGGAAAAATGTAAAATTGTGCCTTAGAAAAAATTATCTCCAACCAGCCAACTGCAAGGTACACAACATCGGTCCATAAATATCAAGGCCGAAACAGAGTTAATTCTCAAACATTTATTTTGGAGGTGAGGTAATTGCAGTCCACAGAGGCTAAGTAACTTCCTGTAGGTTGATTTGATGGAAAGGAAACTGTAAAACTTCAGACCAACCAATAATAGAAAGAGCTGTTTTGCTATATGGTACCTATAGCTAAAATTGTTTTTAGAATAGCGTTTTCAAACCAGGTTCTTCATAACTTTATTCCACTCAGAGCTTTCCAATGCAGTAACAAAAAAAGTTCTGAGGACAACATTTTTTTAAAAAAGCTTTACAATTTAAACTTGCCTTCTTTTTAAAAGTAATGCCTATTATACAACATGCATAGTAATGTACAATTTATTCAACCCCTGATAGCTGGCTTCCACTTCCACAACTCTTGGATAGTTTACCGACAAAAGAAAGGATAATAATGCTTGACTTTTTAAGGCAATGTAATCCAATAACATTGTAAATGAAAGATTTTTAGAAGTATGAAGTCTTTTGAAAATAATATAAAGTGTTTGAGAAAAGAGGCAATATGAATCCAAAGAAAATATTATGAAATAAAGGTCAGAGTCAGGATTTAGTTGGCCTTCATATTATCAAACACAAAACCCTGAAACATAAAGCAAAATTCTCAAAAAAGACTCTAGTTCATTAGGTTACTTCGGAATGCTCTCTACTGATAGAGGCTCCAATCCCCACTGAATGAAAATCCAGTCCCATTTCACTTAAGGTATCCCAGTTTCTCTTACAGTCTGCATATTTCAGGATCCCACATTTCAAGAGACAAAGGGAGAACCTGTTTGCTCTGAGGACAAAAACAAGCTTAATATATCAAATTCACAGAAGAATTTCAAGTTATAAAAGCCACTCACATGGGAATGAGTTTTTGAAATTGCTTAATATGAAGGAAGTTTGAGGATAGTGGAATATTTAACTTCAAGAAAAAAAGATTAGGGATTTTTTGATAGTTTTCTTCAAATATATAGGAAAGTGATTAGATTTATTCTGAATGTATCTAGTGGTCACAGAGCAGTCAGAAGTAGAAACAATACCTGTGCAATACAGCAATTTCAACTTAATATAAGAAAGACAATAAATGGAGCTGCATTTGGATAAATTGAGTTGTCCATCCCTAGAAAGTTAAAAACAAAGCAAATATTAATGTGATCCTCAATACTGCAGTAGATCAATCCTTAGGTGAGTAGCTGAGCCAAATGAACTCCATGGTACTTTCCTGAGGTTTAATGAATTCTGTTGAGATTCTTCTACACTCAAGATGACATTTGCAGCTAGTTGCCAGCTCCATGATTTGTAGGTACAGAATGGTTTTGGAGCTCTTCAAATTACATGTCAGCCAAAGTCTTAACATTCCCATTAGTTATTAAAAATAAAGCTACCTGATGTACTGTAACACATATGAACTCTCCTGATTTAATCAATACACTCTGAAGTGATTATTCACCACCTCCAAAGATATCTTATTCCATCATTGCATTATTGCAATTGTTATACATTATTTTCTTAATCTGATGACCTTGAGCAAGTAAACTCATTTTCCTGAGTCTCAGTTTTCTCATCTATACAATGAAAGATTTATGTTCCAATTTCTGTGCATCAAGTAAAAGCCTAGTTGCCAACAAAAGCTCACCAACTATTTAAGGAACAGTACCACAGTTCAGTTTTAGATCTCTGTTTAGGAATTCCTCGCAGTATCAGTTTATGACACAAGAATACAAGTTTCATTAGGTTTTAATCAAATCT
Source organism: Hyperoodon ampullatus (assembly GCF_949752795.1). Taxonomy (NCBI): domain Eukaryota; kingdom Metazoa; phylum Chordata; class Mammalia; order Artiodactyla; family Ziphiidae; genus Hyperoodon; species Hyperoodon ampullatus. Next base: position 55,569,695 of record NC_136926.1, on the reverse strand, counting down.
TGTTTTTAACCACAAACTGTATTACCCAGCTTGATCACTCATCTTATTCACTAGACTTGGTTCTGAATGACTTTTAGTTATTTCCAAAAATTAAATCCATCTGCAAGAGATGAAGATTTACCACTCTTGAGGTTTTTAAAAAAAGTACTACAAAAAAAAAAAAAAAAGCTTTGAAGAAAATTCCAAAAGAAGAGATCAAACTGTGTTCTGAGCTATAGTAGCATCATTAAAATAATTGTATAATTGACCAATGGACAACAATTATTTGAGAGTGTAAGTTCTGATATAACAAAAAATGGTGACATAGCATATTTCATTCACAAAAACATTAAGGAACAATACAAAGCAGCATGTGGGAGAGATAGAACATAATAAACCTTACAGAGGTCCAGAGGAGGAGGAAGGGGAACCCCTTTATATGGAAAAGTCAAAGGAGGTTAAATGGAAAAGATAAAATCTGCCTAGACTTTGAAGGGTAGACAGATTATTAACCTCTATTCTTATCTGAATTTTAAAAATTATTTCATCAGAAAGTATTAGTTGATACTATTAGTTAGCTTTCACTTAGAAAAAAAGTTGAATTCTGAGGGACTAGAACAAAAGGCAGTTGACCTTTGTCTTGGCAGAGGTCTGAAAGGGCTAAGAGAGAAGCCACAGTCAAAGTCGACTGAAGTGGATAGACTACCAAAGGGATGGTCCTCTCTCTGCCTCCTAAGCAACGTGTCCAGTTTTCTCACCTATAAAGACCAGTGTCTTCTTTTTTTTTTTTTTTTTTTTTTTTGCGGTACGTGGGCCTCTCACTGCTGTGGCCTCTCCCGTCGCGGAGCACAGGCTCCGGACGCGCAGGCTCAGCGGCCATGGCTCACGGGCCCAGCCACTCCGCTGCACGTGGGATCTTCCCGGACCGGGGCACGAACCCGTGTCCCCTGCATTGGCAGGCGGACTCTCAACCACTGCGCCACCAGGGAAAGCCCCCAGTGTCTTCTTAAGGAAGTAAAATCCTACCCACCACCAAACAGCACCGCCACGTATGCTGACAAACAACATCAATAAGAAACTGAATCAGGGTCTACTTTTCCTGTCAGGAAAGCAAGAGAAGATTCCAAAGACTCGGTTATGTGTTGGCCTAACTTAAATAGTGATTTGGTTCTTAATCCTTGTTTACTTACCACAAATTATAGTTTTCTGTCTTTTGTTTCCTAGAAAGATGTTATAGATCAGAACTCTCAATTCTGACTTTTATAACCATGCCAGAAAAATAGCTATTAAATGACAAGATTATCAGGACATTTAAAAACATAGAGATGGGTTAACACAAGGAGGCTGGTGATGATGAAAATGATCTTTCCTCAGAAGTGTCACTCAAGTGAAATCTACTTATTCTTTCTATGTCTCAGCAGGGATGGGAATGTCAGTACACTGGTGCGTCACATGTTTGCAAATCTCTAAGTGTTCTAAAGGTCATTTGCAATCCACATGGCTTGGCATTTTCCTTCCAGAACACTAAAAGAAATAATTTAATTAACTCTTCCAAAGAAACATAATCAGACGTAATTGGAATTTATGCCAATCAAGATATTTGAGTCTAGGACCTGGATAACTGAAAAAATAAATGATACAAAAAACACTTGATATCTGGTGTCAGTAAGTTAAGGTTAAGTACTTGAAAAGGAGATTAGAATTAACCTATAAGCGTTTGTACTTCATAAGAATTCAGTTTAGCACTCTGGTAAGTTTTTCTTGGCCCCTTTCTCCAAACTCTTAATCTGTAGAAAATATGTCCAAAATGAGTCAATAACAAAGCTTGCCTCTGAAACAGAAGCTTGACAACAAATACTGTTCAGCTGTCATTGTTTAAGCTGCAGTTTACTTATGAGCAATTGAATCTCATTATTTCAGCCAACTTATGTTTTACTGCAGTGAGAAACCAAAAAAATAATAATTTAAACTGTGTTTTTAATTTTTTTTCCTTGCACTTCAGACTTCAGTGATACGGAAAAACATTGAGCTCTCAAGAAAACAAAAATGTCTTTAACCAAGAAGAATATCCCAGGGGCTTCCCTGGTGGAGGAGTTGTTAAGAATACTCCTGCCAATGCAGGGGACATGGATTTGAACCCTGGTTGGGGAAGATCCCACATGCCGCAGAGCAACTAAGCCTGTGCAACACAACTACTGAGCCCATATGCCACAACTACTGAAGCCCACACTTCTAAAGCCTATGCTCCACAACAAGAGAAGACACCACAATGAGAAGCCCACACACTGCAACGAAGAGTAGCCCTCACTCACCACAACTAGAGAAAGCCCACGTGCAGCAGTGAAGACCCAACACAGCCATAAATAAATCAATAAATCAATAAATCAATAAATCAATAAATAATAAATAGAATATCCGAGGAATGATAACTAGGTCCTGTGAACCTAGAAGATACGGGAAAAAATTAACATTTTAGCCAGATCTTTATCATCCATTTAGTTAGTTATTTAGAGACCGATTGTTACCGTATAGAAAACAAACAATGGATATTTCTAATACGTGTTTGGCAGAAAAATGCAAGGCATCTTATACCTTTTTGTAAGATTCCTCTTGCTAAATGACTAAGAATGGTTATTAATAATAACAAAACTACTATAAATTGAGTAAGGTAATATGTTAAATTATTTGCAGGGATTCTCTCTTTTAAGTGTTACCAAAACACTGTGTTTCTACAGATGAGAAAACTGAGACTCAGAAATATAAGTAATTTGCTTGAGGTTACCCAGCTAGTGAATGGAATTACACTGCCGTCTTAGTAAGTTGCAATACAATGCAAACTGGATAGGAGTGAAAAAAAAAAAAGAAAAGAAGAATGTACTATTATTTCATGAACCTGAGCAGTCAATGCAAATGTATTCTCAGTGTGCCAAAGACATGTTTGGGATTCAGCCTCTTTCCTTGATACATTTTCCTCTTTGTGATCTTCATTCTTTGCACATTTCCTACATAATGGCAAAGATAGTTGTAACATCCTAGGATATATCTGCAGAAGTAGACAATACATACCCTCAGAGATGCAAAGAAATAAAAGTATATTGCATGTATAACTGCTCTAATTTTGTTCTGGAGTCTCCATTAATGCTGAAAGTGGCATTTTCCTCCACTCTACACACACCTATTAAAAATACCACAGTCTCTGCCACTTTATTTTATCTTTTTACATAAATTTATTTATTTATTTTTGACTGCATTGAGTCTTTGTCACTGTGTGCAGGCTTTCTCCAGTTGTGGCAAGTGGGGGTTACTCTTTGTTGTGGTGCACAGGCTTCTCATTGTGGTGGCTTCTCTTGTGGTGGAGCACAGGCTCTAGGCACATAGGCTTCAGTAGTTGTGGCATGGGTGCTCAGTAGTTGTGGCTCGCAGGCTGTAGAGTGCAGGCTCAGTAGTTGTGTCTCTGCCACTTTAAACCAATTTATTTTAGGGTATTTCAAGGTGTTGCAGATAAACATTTGATTAAACTTGAGGTTCAAACATTTCTCCTAACTCAGAGATTGGCCCACATATTTCCTCCTACCACATATGGTGACTGTGTATGGGCAAAGCTCATGCATCCCATGGAAATGGGTAGATGTGGCTGGTTTGCCTGCCATTTTCATTGGCCTTTCAGGGATGTCCTTTGCTTCAAGGCCATTGGCTCTTGACTCCCAGATCCCTCCTTCCTCACTTACCAAGGCTTACTCCACATTATACCCATGCTGGGAAAATAGACACACAATCTGGGTCTGTTCCCTTTCACCAGAGATGTTCTTCCATTGTGCTACTTCCACCCAGTGTTTGTCCTAAGCATTGTGTCTCTATCCTCCACCAATCCTAAATGGTAGGAAAGCCCTCCCTGTTTTGGATTTTCTCCTCATTTTACATAATATTTTTAAAAGCATTTCCTTCCTTGGTTGAAACCTCAGCTGAGGAGTGGAAAGCAATAACCATGCACTTCTTATTTCATGTCCTCCTCCCAGAATCTAAGGCCATTTTTAATTTCACTTTCATTTCTGAGATGAATTTCTTCTATGTCATATTCTTTCCTTTCCTGGGGGACAAAAATGCCTAACTGCAGCAAAGAAAAAACTTCTTTAGGAAGAAGGGAAAACACATCATCAACGCTGTAGTGAAAATAGTTCCTCTTTCTTGATGGCTTTAATAAAGTCATGACGTGACACACGGAGACTCATATAGGGTCTATGCCCAATCTGAACTCACTATTGTGGAAAGGAAATGAAACACCCTCATTGGTCAGACCCAGGTTAAATGCTAATATGGTATTGATGAGATAGAGATTAGGATATAACTCCACCCAAACATAAGCACAGTTTAAAAGAGGAAAGTTTAGAAAGAAGTAAGTGATTTGTTACAGGCTATACATAATTATGCATGGTCTGCATAGTGGATACAGGGGAATGCCTCATTTTATAATTAATTTACATTAATTTCACTCTACATATTTGGAAAAACACATAAACTTAGATCTATTTCCTGTCTATCTATCTATCTATCTGTCCCTTTATATCTCAACAACTTGGTCTCTACTATCCTAAGGAAATGTAGTCCTCAACCTAAATACAAAGCCAAAAATAAGTTAATCCAATGTCTCTGAGTATCTAATGTTCCAAATTCTAGTGATTGGTAAGTTAAGCAATTTTCAGTAGCAGATTTCACTATATGAGGTTTTCTTCAAATTATACCTTAGATTTTCAGACAAATTGCCAATAGGTCATCCCCCACCTCACACACCTCTGACATGCATGTATACTTAAGAGGCTGTTCTTCTGAATTCAAAAGCTCATACTCAAGGACAAAGTCAAATTGTCTACCTAAGTGATATTCTATCCTGAGTTGTGACAATAGCTTCAAATTGTGGTGTTATTTTTGTTTGTTTGTGTCTTTGTTTTGTTTTTGTACCTAAATTCCCTCCTCCGTAGTGCCTCATGAGCCCAAATGCCTTTTGCTCAATTATATGAGGTCTTTCTACTGTCCTTAGGAAAGAAACCAAAGTCTGGAGTCTAGCATTTAAGACCTTTTATAATCTGGACCTGATATACATTTCTTATTAACTAACATCTCTATACACCATTGGTTCTAAAAATTTAGAAGTTTAGTATTTGAACATCTTGCTAAAAATTAAGAACTCTGGGCTTCACTTGCTCTAGATTCTGATTCAAGAGGTTTAATATGGTCCAGAAATTTATATTTTTAATGAGCATTTTTGTTAGCCAGGATGGACTATGATCCACTGCAATAACAAACAAACGTCCAAATCTTAGGGGCATTGAACAATCAAAGTTGATTTTCTTCTTAACAATATATACAACATAGGTCAGCTAGAGGCTCTTCTCCAGGATCAGGGCAAAAATGTTACCATTCACCTAAACTGAGGAAAGGAGAATGTGTTAAACTGCTCACTAGCTCTTAAACCTTCCACTAAGAAGTGACACTCATCTCCTTATCTCTTTTGTTTATACTTCACTGGACAAAATGTGTTCTGTGGCCTTATTTAAGCTGAAGGTGAGAGGAACCATTTGATGAATGATATTTATGCAGCTATTCTGAGGCCTTCAATTTGGGATGCAGGTGCCATAGTTTTTATTCTGAGCTAGCTTGTCCCCTAAAGTTTTCAAATCCTGCCTTTAATTTTCCTCTACACATTTGGATATTCATTACTGATGCCGTATTTGTCTTCCCTGTTTCTAGGTGCAAAAGAATTCCAACTCTAATTTTATCTTCTGAAACTAAGAAGTCAAAAGGCACGTTCTGCTTAATAATGTATTTGCTTTTACTATATTTTTTAATACTCAACTTGTTCAAAAATCGTTTAATATATCTATAACATACATTATAATCTTATTTAAAAAAAATCTTTCAGCAATCAAATCAAGGCAAAAGAAATATAAAGGAAATTAACTTTATCTACTCAGCAGAATAAAACTACCAACAGATTATTTTCTGAAAATTTCTCTATAAATCAGTTGTTTGAACATCTTTTCTATTTCTCCATTGGGACAATATTATAGTGATTGAGGTTTCTGGGAGAGTATTGCCAATGCCTAATTAACTCATTAGGCTGTATGTTCAAAATGAAACAATGTAAAATAAAACAGTGTAAAATAAAATGCAACACCTTTGCAATGCCAGTAATTTAACAGAACAAAAAAATGCTAAAATTCAAACCATATGTTTGTTATGTATATTTTAAGCTAATACTGAGACAAGCCTTTTCCATTAGAGAAGAATGAAAAGGTAGGTAGAGATTTTGCAGATATTTTGAAAGGGACTTATGAGTATTTTTAAGGGTTTATATGTTATCAAGAGAGGATCTTAATTATTCCTAATTGCCACTTCAAATTGTGTGATGTCTTTGCTTTAACAAAGGTATATCACTAATAATACTTTAAAATTTCAAACTATGATTAGCCCATTGTTCAAATCATGATTGCAATAATGAGGGTGAGAATAAAAATGTTAATGAGTAAGAAAATAAGGAGAGAAAATATATACTGTGCTAACTGAGAAAAAGTTTTAGTATATAGAGGAGGAAACAATAAAATTGAAGTGGATGTGTTTATGTTGTGAAAATTGTCTGATTGGAAAAGCTGAGCTACTACTGGTAAACTAAGTTGGACAGAGGGAATACAGTCTGTGCATGATCCATATGAGAAAGAGTTGGTTGTAATATAGGAACATATGAGTCAGACAACTTACATAACATAGGGCAAGGGAAAAGGGAAGAATGAAATTACTTGCTTGCTTTTTAAAGTAATGCGTCTGAGTGGGACTTGAGCTCCTGAGATAACAGGAGTAGGGGTGGGAAAAGGAAGGCAGAAAAAGAGAAATGAGCTGAGAAGGTTCATAAAAGATGTTTTCTTTAGCATTTAAGAAAAACATCATCCTCCCACTTAATTTTCCTGAAGATGAGGAAGGAGTTTCCACAGTCCCACATCCTCTTAATGATCAGAGCCCATAATCTCTGTCGATTTTTCATTTGTTGATCAGTGATGTCTGGCACATTTCTATGTGGTGAAGTTTGCTGGTCTTCATTGCATTATGCCCACACCTCTGTCTCCTTCCTGCCTTAAACAAACCCTATCTTCAGGCTCAATCCTGAGAATTTTTCCAGAGTAGATCCCAAATTAGATTAGAACTAGGACTGTTAACAAACACACAGCCAGGGAAAAATGGAATTAACAATAATTCAAGGAGGACAGTGACTTGATTCAAGTGAATCAAGTGTGTATTAAGTGCCTACTTATGGATCAGATGCTGCCCTCTGAATTTCACATACATAAATTCTATTTAGCATTTAATCAGTGTTTTAGTGACCATATTCTCAGCAACCTTAGACAGAGCCAGAGGGCTAACTGGCACAGTCACAGGTTCAAGTCAGAGGAAGCAGAAGCCAGAGCAGTATCATGACAGGTGGGGACCACTGGGGATGTAAGGCTGAGAGCAAACTCTAGGGTCTGAAAATGTGCCTTTTGTGTCCCTGTCTTCTCCACTTCTCCTCCTTTGAATACCCCTCAAGGAACCGTTGCAAATGAAAACTGGTTCTCAGAGCCTTCATCACACTGACATGTGAGTGAAACCAGCTTTAAGTGCCAGCTGTTTAAGAACACCAGGCAATTTCTCTTGAATTGAAGGCTTGGAATAAATAAATCCACTAACTTATGCATTATTCAGTCATGTATTGAATACCTTCCACATGCCACACATTAGACTAGGCTTTATTGTCACATGTCAATAGAAGCTATAAATGGCAAAATGGAATTTCAGGTATTAATTTAAAAAGGTGAGTTTGGAGGATGAGGATATCAAGGCCTTCAGTCTCCTCTGAAATCAGATCACAATGCCCTATTTCTTCATTTTCCCCTCATTAGTTTAACTTGTTCATGGACATACAGGAAGAACATGGCCACATAGATTAGAAGTAATTAGTCTAAGCTTTCAAACTAGAAAAGTCCTTTTAAATTTTTTTTTTTATTTTTGCGGTATGTGGGCCTCTCACTGTTGTGACCTCTCCCATTGTGGAGCACAGGTTCTGGACACCCAGGCTCAGCGGCCATGGGTCACGGGCCCAGGCACTCCGCGGCATGTGGGATCTTCCCGGACGGGGGCACAAACCTGTGTTCCCTGCATTGGCAGGCAGACTCTCAACCACTGTGTCACTAGGGAAACCCAGGAAAGGCCTTCTTATAAGAGATTGTCAACAGGATAAACATATGCATGGAATGTAGTATTATACAGTGGAGAGGTATTTAAAATATTATTTTATATTTAAAAAAAACATATATATCTACCTGTATAAATGAGTAAAAAGCAAATAAAATTTTCAACAAAACCATATCCCAATATACTCTAGTCCTTTCCTGAAGCCTAGAGACACTGTCCTGTGCAATAGGGCAGTGGGGAGGAAGAGCTTCCCTCCAAAGACCAGGCATTACTGTATAAGAGTTCAGGCTCAGGATGGTAAGGCCACATGTGAGGTCTTCTCTGTCCAAAAATATCTCGTATCTTATTCTGTCACTAAATTGTTCCCCCCCCCAATGCATTCATTCTTTTCCTATATCAGGACCCACCACTGTCACTTCCCTTGGAAACCTAGATATTTCTAGGAGGAGCAGCAAACTGCTGGAAGTCACTTCAAGGTTGTGGATTATGTTCAGAGAGCTATCTCCCTGTACAGCCACAACTTCAGACTAAAGGCAGAGCCAGGAAAGGCCAGACTTGGCTGAAACTCTGATGTGAGGCCAGCTTGCTTCCACTGGACTTTTTGTGTGGTTTAGGCTAACATTTAAAGACAGCAGGCAGATCACTGGTTCTCAAAGTATGGTCCCCAGATCAGTGGCATCAGCTTTACTTCAGATCTTGGTATTAATGCACATCTTCAGTCACCACCTCAGGAAGGCTGAAGAAGGAACTCTGGGGTGGGGGTCCAACAATACTTGTTTCAACAATCCCTCTAGGTGATTCCAATTCATGCTCAAGTTTAAGAAACACTGACCTACCTGGCAGTTCCACTGGGGACCCACCCTATACTGTGGATTCAGGTAATAACTTAAGAGTTTATGAGTTTCCAGTGTTTTCTTGAAATCAGACTTTGCAGTCATGGAGAAGGGCTAGAATAAAAGCTTCCAATGTTGGGAGTTGAGAGTGACTAGGGTAGGGTGAGATGAGAAGGAAGGGGAATAAGTTGGTGTGAAAAAGAATCCAGAAACAAAAGAACAGAAAAGGATGGGAGATTGCAAGAAGACACATATATTACCTTTTTTTTTTCTAGCCTAGTCCTAGCTTAACTTCAGTCTTTTCCATGATCAAACATTACACTAGTGACTATTGCATTGCAGACCTGGATTAAGGCTGCGCTGGCGACAATTTTACCCTGGGTTTTTGTTTTTCTGTCTCTAAAGGCAGTAGCAACAGGTTAAGCTGCCTCTCTGTTTGTGAGCTTTCTTCCACCCCATCTTGTGTTTTTCTTACTTTTTGTAATGAATTCTAATGTACTTACATCTTTCCAGGGATTAGGCCTGACAGCAACAGCTCACAATAAAGTGAGCACAAGGTCACACAACAATATATGAGGAAGAATGAACTACAATTAAACAAACATAATTGCTTACAAGCAACACCCTCCAAAGTAGGGAACAATAAATCTTTGGCTCAAAGTAATGAGGGATCAGGAGATGAAAATGTTGGAACTACTCACTGGAGCAATCTTAAAACTCACAATGAAAGGAAAACATATAACAAAAAATCACCATTGATTCCTAATTCCAGGAAATCAGCCTGTCCTCCAAATGTAAGACACATACTTTCTAAGGAACCTGGTTATTGACCACCACTTAATCCCTCCTGGTTTGGAAGAACAGTTGGACCTTTATTTAGAGCCTATGTTCAATTACAAATGTAATGGGCAAGAGTCTTACTAAGAAATACCCAAACCTAAAGTTAATCAGCTCAATTCTAAATTGTCACAATTCATTCTATTTATTCGTATTTTCATTGCAACAACTGAGTACATACTTTCCTTCAAATGAAGGAAACTTTCCAGTCCCAGCAGAGTAGAAGCAGTTTTTTTTTGTTTGTTTGTTAAGCCTCTTTTCTTGCTGTAAGTCATCTAGAAACTGACCTACTCTAAGAGACGAAATGTGCCTGTGAGGGACTTGGAGATCCAAGCTAAAATAAGTATGCTTATTACTTTTTATCTCTTCCTGATGGAGGAGCGAAGAGACAATTGGATGAGAGCAGAGAGATAGGGGCTTTTGTTTTCTTTAGAAATTATTTTTCTACTTGTGACTTTATAGCAGAGGATTAAGTAAATTTGATTGAGTCTATTTGCTCCTATACTACCCGTATCATAAAAACTTTCATAATTAAGAATTAGTGAACTAACAACTCATTTACTCAGAAAATATTTAAAGAGTTTTTACTACCCTTCTAAATGTGGTTTAGTCATTACCCAAACAGGTCATGGTGTCATTCTTTTTCCCAAAGAATACATATTCTATCATAGGTGTGGGTTTGGTCAAGATTAAGACAGTTGACAAATCATAGACTAGTTAAGTGCTTATTTATAAGCTACAGATTATCAAAAAAATAGGGAAGCATACAGAGAGATATGTTATCTTAGAACAGAGAAGCTGAATGTACTAGAATTGAGTTTGACTTGAAAGGAAATTCTCTGCAAAAACAGCAAAGATCCTGCTCTCCACCTTCTTCCTTATACTCTCCCTGCAAGCTTACAAAACTGGGCACCAAGCTTTCAGTCTACTTGAAAACCATCTATATGATAATATCACTAGGGACTGTATTTTATCACATTAGACCTTTGTGGGATATGGAGAGCATCATTTAAAATTCAGTTCTTGTCAGTGGAGAAACTGCGTAGAAAAGACATCAGATTCGTTGGAATCTTAAGAAAATTGTGGCTTTTGAAAATTTCCCTAAATGAGGCAAAAGAAGAGACAGAGATGGAGAGACAGAGAAATAATGAGAGACAAATAGGAGGGAAATCAAAGGAGAGGAGAAGAGAAAATAAACAACCAAAAACAAATTGAGAAGAAGGAAGTCAGGATATTTAGAATATTTCCATTTTTTGCTGCAAAATCTTATGTTTTAGAAGCACATTCTGTGTGTGTGTATTTGTGTTAGTTCTCTATTTGATCTCACCTGACGTGTGTTGGATTTACAAATGTGATTGGCCAGTTGTGTTCGAAAATGAATGCCACTTGGGAAAACCTTTTCTGCTCACAGGAGGAGCAGGGTCTTTTGTTTTTTGGCTTCAGCATAGTGACAAACACAATTCTGGACCCCTTACCTGTGCTTGGTACCTGCTAACCTAGTGACTTGAATACATAAGGTCAGTATTAGCTTTCTTTTGGCCCCAAATTATTTGACTTTGAAGCCAGGAGCCATAGAATCCAGACACAAAGGAAGCTGAAGCTGTAAGGACAGAGAAAATTAGGGACCATCTCTTAATTCAGATATGGAGAAAACATGTGTTAGAACTGCTTGTGCTTACTAATTAAGTACCTTTCATTTGCTTTTACATCTTTTTTGCTTAACTAAGGAGAAAATGTGCATTATTTAAAGGAACCAAACAGAATGAAAACACAACAAAGGAAAGAAATCTTTTTGATTTGAATCTTAGCAAATACCCTACTTGCAATAACTTAAAGATTTAATATTATTACATGCACAAAAAAATAAAGCCTAATGCTCATGCAAGCAAATTTCAATCAAAACTCTCTCTGGGAACCTTCCTACTGACAATACAATTTCATGCAAAATAAACAATAAGATACCAAAACTATTGTAAGCAGTTTAGGAAATTACATATCAAATATCTTTCTAAGAGCCTGGGGGTCTTACTGAGCAGATATTTTGCCTAACAGGTTTCACTGCATATGCAGATTTAAATAACTCACTTGTTTAAGAAATCTCCTATTCTCTATTTACTCAACACTTCAGCAATGGGTTGTCGCCAGCAGTCATGCCAAGAGTCAAAGGGAAAAAAATGTTATTTTTCTAGTTTCGAAGGAAATTATATGAAAATAATTAGCAAGCCTAGGGTTTAGTGGTAAAGTCAGGTGACAATAGTGCATTCAATCAAAATCCATTCTCCATAAGTGTGATTTCAGAAACCAGGGTAAATCATACAAATGTGCATAGACTTACACTGAATAGTTATATGGTTATGCTTAGATACCTGGCCAACTGGTCTCCTATGTCTCTTATTACATCGGTAGTAATCTCAAAGAGAGATGTTGTCCAAGGTCACAAGGTAAGCCCTGGAATGAGTCAACAGAACTTCCAAAGTTTGGTTCCTCTCTTCATATATGGCATCCTGTATGTGTGAATAAAACTATATAAAATCTTAAGTGTGTGTGTATGTGTTTGTATCCTCCCAGACTTACAAGATATTTAGACTTTGATTAAATGGAATAAATCTCCAGTTCTCTCATGTACTCACAGATATTTTTTGATGATTTAGTCAATAATAGAATAATAAAATAAAAAGACAACAACAACAAACTAACCAGATCTTCTCTAAAAGAGTAAATTAACAAAATCAATGTCTGCAATACAAGTTGTACTGAGATAGGTTTTCAGAGTTTTTGGTCTGAAAGTTTGAATAGAAATGGTCTGATTACAAAAATTCTTGTGCTTTCAAATGGTTCATTTTTATTTCAGTCTCATTTTTAAATAAATAAATTAATTAACATGTATTAGAGGGGATATAAAAACACTTTTTTTACCACCTCTTTTTCAGATAAAAGTGGCCCACAGAGTGTAAAGCAATTGTTGGTAATAAAAGCACATAATAGGTGTGGACTTAGTTGGATGTGTTCTTTGTGATTTCCAGACTCTATTACACACGTTCAGTTTTTCTCTGTAAAAGTTTCACAGGCATTCCAAGACAGCAACTTCCTTTATATAAAAAAAATCACCATGCCTAGAAATTCAAAGTAGAAGAAATTGTTCTGCCTTTAGTGGAGTTCACATACTTTCCAGGAAGAGATGACCTTTTTAGATGAAAAGTTAATTTCCAGTTCAAGGCTGCATCCCATTCAGTGACAAAAAAAAAAAAAAAAAAAAAAAAAAATGGCATAGAGGAAAAGCTGGATTCAATTAAGTGTGGGAGACACTGTCCTGAGCCCTGGGGATCAAAGAAGTTTTCCTGGGAAGACAGACTTGCATGGGTTAGACATCAATGAGGAAAGAAAGCCTTCATTTGAAAAAAACTCTGGAAGGATGAAAGCCTAGCTGTTTATAGTGTTTTCCTCAGATAAGGTCTGTATGGTATTTGAGTGAGAAAAGTCAGTTTGCTTTATATATATATATATCTTTAGTCATTAAGACTTTTACAATAAAATACATTTATATATTACTGGTATAGTTATTAGGAAAATAATACAAGGCCAGGTGGACAGTTTAAACAAACTGTTTAACTGCTTAACTGTTTTAAATAATACAAGGCCAGGTGGACAGTGTAAACAAACAAAATATTCAACTACATTAAAACTGGGGTTTAATGTCTATACAGCATTGTGGGAACTGTGAGGGAAGCATGGTGGCTGGAGTTGACATTGTGGTGGTACAGAATGGAGTGGAATTTGCAGTCACGTTTAGTAATGTTATGAAATTAGATTTGGAAACTCATTGACTAAGGTAAAGCAGATGATGGCTGATCCTCATTCATCAAGTAATTCATCATTTTTTCAACATACATTTATTGTGAATATTAACTGTATCACATGCATTGCTCTTGGGGGAAAAACAGCTGAACTTTCTTGGAAAATGTATTTCATGAGGGGAGAGGGTTTGTTATGTAAATTAATGATAAAATACAATTTTAAAATGAGATAGTTATGTTCTGTGAGGAAAATTAAATGGAAGTGGGTGTAAAGAAGATGAAATCTGTGAGTTCCATTGCTAATTGTGAAGCCCTGTCTGAGAGGGTGACATGAGCTATGATATTAATGATGATAAATCCTGAAGAAAAATGGAGTGGTTCTGGTCTGAATTAGGTGTGGTTACCAACCAGAATACATGGAGTAATGCACATACAGAGTTGTAACACAATACCTAAAATCTCAAGACTTCTTAGAACAACTTAAAAAAACAAAACAAAGAAAAAATCTTACTTCCCTGACAACTTAGCCTACTCAAAGGCAAACTACTCTGTTAATGGTCTTCATTCAATCAACTCTCTAAGTGGAAATAAACAAAAACAGACAAACAAACTCAGGACCCTGTTCTACAGTCTGTAGATTTTACTTTTATAAATGTAAAGTTTTTTCTTTGTTTGGGGAGACAACCTATACAGGATTGATATCCCTCACATATGAGTAAATATTCAACTACATTAAAACTATCTCAGAGTCATTCTTTGACAGTATTAAGAAGAAATCAGCTATGGGAATATCAGGAGGAAAACCATTCTGGATAGATGAAACATCTTGGGTTAGAATGGTTTGAACTGAGCTGTAGAAGACTGGGGAGAAAGCAGATTTTGTTGGGTTGGGGAGAGGTATCGTCAGGAGTCTTGTTTTGACCACATTAAGCATGGATGCTTTATTAGTCAACTTGGTTGCCATAACAAAATATTATAGACTTGGGGATTTGAAAAAAATAAATTTATATCACCATTCTGGAGGATGGAAGTCTGAGATAAGGGTGTATGGTTGCATTCTGGTGAGGACTCTCTTCTTGGCTTACAGATGGCTGTCTTCTTGCCCTATCCTCACAGGTCAGAGAGATCAAGCTCCATTCTCTTCTTACAAAGAGACTAATCCTATCTTGGGAGCTCTGCCCTCATAACTTCATTTAAGCTTAATTACCTACTGTCAATTGGAAAAATAATGCACAAACTCTAAGTTGAAATTATGTTTTATTTGGCAGACATACTGAAGACATAAGCCTGAGAGACAGCCTGTCTGATAGTTCTGAGGGACTGTTCCAAAGAGGTAAGGGAGGAGCCAGGATATATATGAGTTAAAAACAAACAAACAAACAAACAAACAACAAGTAGTCGGAAGACCAAAAGATTACTGTTAATTAAAGAGAGCCAGACATCTCAAGTTAATTAATTTAGCACTTTTCTACGTAAGGGAAGATGCAAGAGTCTGGGCTCATTGAAGTCACTCCTTTGATATGCACTCTAACTATCTAGGGCTAGTATGCTGTTTTATCTATCCTGTATCCTACTGAAGCTGCAGTAGCTGATGGCTTGATGGCCGCAATATCTTTTGTTTTCTGATATGGCAGGCAACATGTTTTGTCCATACTCCCAAAGACCCTACCTCCAAATACTATCACATCAAACATGAATTTGAGCAGAGAGAGGGAAAAAATTCAGTCCATAACAGATGCTTATTAGATTTACATGGGTGAGGTCAAGGATACAGTGAGATGCCTACATCTGGTGTTTTGGAAAGAGGGCAAAATAAAATATTGGATTTGGACATTGCATTATGTAGATATTTTAAAGAAATTGGACAAGATAAAATTGAGAGGTGGGGGAGTGTACATAGGGAAGGGATGGGGATCTGCAATAACTTATTAAAGCAACAAGACCCTTCAACCTGAGAACATGCAAACAGCTTAGTTAAGTCAAACCTGAAGTTATCTTTCTGGCATTTCTCCTGGTGTAAACATGAGTAGAGGTCCTGTCCTTAGTTGCTAGGTTTACATGATTAAACTGATCATTTTGTTTAGTTTGTAGTTAAGTGTACCCTGGTATATTGATTGACTTTCATCAAACTTATAAGGAAATATTTTAACAACCAGAATTCTTGTTTGTTACTTGATAATAAGGAACTTATCCTTATAACATCCTCAACTACTTATCCATCAAGGCACAAGTAGGTCAAGATGTTAAAACTGGTTTATGGTAGATCTAACTCAAGAGTTGGATAGCATATAACCATCTAATTCTTTTTGCAATTAGTTAAGAGTAATTCTCAGTTTCTTTAATTTATTTTACCAAGAAAAAAGACCTCAGATTCAAACAAACCTGGTTTTGAATACCATTACTATAAATAACTACTGAAGTTAGGAAACTTACTTAACATTTTTATGAGTTTCCATACCTCAAAAATGGGAGTAATTTTACCTTCTTTCTAGGACTGTTGTGAGAATTAAGTAAAATAATGAATGGGCGAAGGGATTAAGCATGTGACTGATACACTGTATTCAATCAATGTTATTGATTATTTTGTTAACATTAGAGAGGCAACATGCACTCAGGGATTTAATAATTTGGACTTAAGCAGCTAGATACAAGCATTTAGTTTCTTTGAAGTCTTGTGTTGAAATTTCAAACATTTTGTGCATTTTTATTTCCTCTCATAGCAATCTGTTTGTGTTGATATAGAATTATTCTCTGTCAAATAATGGTACATATTGACGCTTTAAGAAAAATCTCTGTGGTTTTGCACACCATTAAGAATTCTGCTCCATACTACCTGGGATGTCACGCATTGAAAAAGGATGCTTGGATGTAGAGAAGAGTTAATCTTTCAGTCTAAAAAAAAAAGTTGGTTAATATTAATGTAATATTCATACTTGTGAGATACCCATGATCTCCCAGATAAAATATAAAAACATCTTAATATTTGCCATATAATAGACTATTATCACTTATAATAAACTATTTCCTCAATAGATTTTCACAGATGGATGTTTTTATCCACTTATATAAATTCTTATGAAATGAGTCTGAGTGACCTTTATTAAAGAGTCATACTAAATCTAGGGATAAGCACTACAAATACAAACTTGGGACAGGGTAGATAATTTAAATTTAAATCTGAGCTAGAGAGTCCTGGGAAATATGAAGAGTTTCATATGGAGGACAAATTGCTTAAGGTTATGGTTCTCGTATACACACACGCAAACATGCACACAGAGAGATAAACACACACACTATATATATTTTTTATTCCCTGAGGCCCCCTGTTTTAAATAATTTTATTTAACAGTGTGCTTTTTGGCATTTTTACTGATCATAGGTAGATACTTGACAAAGTGTCTGATCAGCACAAGATAACTTACTTCAACCAGGGTTACTGTAGTGACTGGATGTTATTTTACACAAGGCAAAAAAACCAGATACTTGACCTAAGTGAGAGCAACTTTCTTAGTTACTAAAAAAGGGCTTTTTTTTTTGCATATTACAGATGACTTTTGTGGACCTTTATCACTTAGCTTTATAAGTTTAAAGACCCAGAGTATAATAACTGACCAGGGGTGTAAACTTTCCTCTTTGGCAGTTAATGTTGAAAGAGTATTTGGAAGTGGGGACATGTCTGAAATTCAGCCCCTTAGGAGGCATCTGAGAGCTTTATCAAAGTATCAGTTGAAACCTGCCTCTTATATGCCCCAATTTCACAGAATACCTCTTTGTATTTTACAGTCTCTTACTATCTCTCATTGCACTCAGCATAGAATTGCAAATTCCTATTGATTGATTAAACCAATTTAGACTGGTTCACTTGCAGATGGCCCAAAGGGAAAGACACAAAAACCAAAAAAATAAAAAAAAAAATCCAAGTCCTTTCTCTTCCAGAGCCTTTGGAAGCTCTGTAATACAGAGAACAACACTCACTCACTGTTTCTTTTTTCAAGATTCCAAGTAGGTGGTTGTTGTTTCCCCTCCCCAACCCCTCAAAAAATTTGTAAACAGTAGAATACAAAATAGGCCGTCGTTCCAGGTAATTTGAAGTTTCAGGCTGATATCTTGTTACCTTTTTTCCTGAGTCATTAGTTGCAGCCTAATGGAACATAATCTTACACACACACACACCTCCTTCAGATGAATGTGACTAGTTTCACAGTTTGAAGAAAGGACAGGGTCAACTCCCATTCTTTTTGAGCTTTATGGACTGTGTATACAACTCAATCCAATTTGGACTCTTCGTCTGAAACTTTGAAATTGTGGTGAGCTAGGAAGGCTTTGAGGGGATAGGAACTGAAACAGAGGTGTAAATTAGATATATGCTTGAACTCTGATTCTTTTCACAGGAACATCAACAGGAAAAGGTAACTTCACTTAAAATTAGTAGCATGTAGAAAAAGAGGAAATACCGGTTGGGGGTAAAAAAAAAAAGAAACTGTGCAATGTTTCTACTCTTGATAATATTAATTTATCTATTTGTGAACAATCAGAAACAGAGAAAATGTTCCCATGTCAGCCACATGGTTCATTCAGTCTTAGGCTATGACTCTGATCAATGTCATGCCTCTGTTTTGGGAAATGATTTTTGTTCTTGGCATCAACCTTAATGTTTGGAGTTGTGTTCTTATAAAGATGTTCTTTGTTGATCCATTTTATTGTTAGCATCTGCAGATATCTTAAACTATTCACATTTATGGGATACTGTAGGGAAGCAAAACTTGCCACCCTAAAATGTCTCTTAGGCATGTAGATTATTTCAAGCTGAAAACAATCAAGGCCCAAAAGGCCCAGGAAGAAATTTTGACCTTCCCCCTAAGTGCCTAAAATAATTCATATAGGGGTTTTGTTCCTGGAATACCACTCTCACCCAGAGACATCTACAAAGAAAATCAGTTAGGTGTGGTGAGGGAAACTCTTCAGGGCTTAGAGATCAAGTCCACTCTGTGTCCCACTATTTCTGCATGACTCATAAAATATTTATTTACAAAAGATCTGCTTTTTCATCTCCATGTGAATTGCCTTCTTTCCCTTTGAGGTCCCAAACCACTACGTTTTGTCTTTAGCTGCAGGTGGTTTTTAAGGTGAGGGCTTCAGCTATTTTGGTGAGTTACTCTGTTTTCCTGGGTCTCTCCCATGGATACATGTTTTGGGCTTCACCCTACAGGCCTACAAGCCCCCTCAAGACTGAAGAAAGAGTCTAGAGTCAGTGACAGAGACATCAGTGGTTTAATGGATGGGGGAATCTTACATGTCTGAAGCAAAAGAGTCCTGTAGAGACTCTCCACCCTGTGGACGGCAGATGGCAAGCAGGACAGGGCAGCAATCTTCAGTCCTGGGGAGAGAAGGAGGTTACCAATTATATAAGGAATTGAGTCAGGTTGGTTCATTGGTTACTAGGGAAATCAGCAGAGGAATGTGCCCCTCACCACCCTTTTGATAAACTATCATCCTGGATACATCCTAATCTAAAGATTAGAACAATAACTAGCTGGGGTTGGGGCAAATATATAGGCATTTACTGATTAGGCTCTATGATTCAGAGGGAAGGTCAGTCATGTGAGTAACATGGAGGTGAAGCAGGGATTGGTCCAGCAGGAGATGTACAGAGAACAAGAGAACAGCCATTTTGGGTAGCCTGACCATATATATGTTATTAAACTTTGGTTTGATTTTTACCTGTTAATCTGTCCCATGTCAATTTAATTCTTAGACCAGCCAGAAGAACTGGAAAAGTAGAGAAAAAGTTCTTCCTTTCTGATGATGTTCACTATTTACCCTATATCACTTCTTAGGATTATGAGATTTATCCCTCTGTTTCCTAATGATCAAATAAATTTCCTTCACATATTTTATTAATTTTTAATTATTTTTGTCTCATAAAAACTGAGGGAGGATTTTATTTCCAAGATTATGTATTTCATTATTACATGGTCATGCTGTAACTTCAACTGCTTAGTCTTCATGATTTAATATAATTTTAAAATATCCACTCTACATCTTTGTTTGATCAATGGGTTTTAAATTGTGCTTCTAGATCCCTTTCCAGAGTCAAGGAAAAAAAGAGGAAAGGAGGGGGAAAGAGTCCCTTCTTCCTAATCTAATCCTTCATAATGTATTCTCACTTTCCCTGCTTTACACATTAGGTGACATATCTGAAAAATAAAAATTAGATAACCACCAGTCAAGGCTACAGAATTTTAGTTCTTTTTATTAAACAATACATTTATTTATTTGATAGCGATTGATTGGTTTGTTTTGTTTTGTTTTGTTTTTTTCTAGGTGCCATTTATGTGTAAGGAAAGAATATAAACTAAATGATTAACCCCTTCTCCCTGAGTCCCTCCATTGACCAGTCCAAGGTGTTGCCTGGGAAGTGTTCCTTTTTCTGTTCCCAACAGCTTGTTTCACATGCCTTTTTAGAAGCATCTTTGTAGTACTGCAATAATTTATTTCCTATCCTCCACATTACAACCTGAGTTCATTGAGGGTAAAGACTTCGGCATTTTTCTTTGTATACATAATATCCAGCACTGAGGAAGATCCTAATAGGCATTTAAATCATGGTGCCAATTGAATTTGATTTCATCTGAGCAGAAGACCTCAAGAAATGATGTAAATTTCACTCAAAATAGGTAATCAAGTGGGAGAAATACTTCCCTAATCACAAGGAGATTGTATATTTTCTCCACAAAAGACTCTTAAAAAAACAATTATTATTTTATCTTTGAAAGAGTAACCTTCTGCCTCTTATTTAAAGACCAGATTATCTGACTGATGAATTGATTCTTTCTTTCCTTCTTTCATTAAAATTTCATCACAAACCTACTATACACACAGGGTTATGCTAGGGAATAGGGGTACAAAGATGAATAAACTGTGATGTATATTCCTGAGGTTCTCATAATATTAATGAGGATCTATATGGAGACAGAGTCAAATTGTAGCTCAAGATATAATATAGGAGGTCAATTAATTAGTTCTAAGGAGGTTTGCAGGAAGACAGAATACTTGGGAACAGTGTTTCTTTGATTATGGAGTGGAGGCTGAAGGGAGCCTTTAGGAACGGTTAGGATCGAGAGAGGCAAATGTGTTTGTGTGTCTGAACCTATAAGGAAGGAGGATATGCTGAGGGAGCCGGACAGGGATGGGAGATGTAGAGGGTGCTAGCCAACCTCACAATGAGCAAGAAACCATCAAAACATGCTGAGAAACCACCTGCCAAGCACAAAGGATTCAGGTTCAATTGTCTAGTATGGGTCCAGTATTATACTAGGCTTTGTGTTGTTTACCATTCCTCCATATACATTCACTGATAAACAAGCAAAAAAAGAAAAAAATCCAATATATATTGAGAATTCCCAGGTCCCTACACTTTCCCAAATGACAAGGAAAACATGAGTATTATTCTTCTCTAATAAGTAGAAAACAGGAAAGAAAATATAAAAATGTATATGGAAGTTATTAAACATCTAAATATCAATATGTCTTAGAAGAGGAAAATATAAAGTCTTTTTATTTTTTTTTGGGTGGGGGGAGTGCTTGATGCCTACCTGCCCCTAACAGGAAGGCAAGGAAATGGGACTTTCAAAGTCCATTCATATAATTCTAAGGCACTGCAACCAAAAAGTCATAGCTTTCAACCCCAGACTTTCTGGTAGATCATCAAACACCAATTTCTCTGACTTAGCATCCTGTGAGAACTCAGAATTCTAGGGTTGAAAATGAGATTTGGGGTAAGTTCACTTTGTAAGAATCTTAGAACCAGAGAGGTACTCTCTTTGGCTTGGAGACTTTATATCCTCTCATTTGAATTCCTGGCAATGTGTGCTGATCCTTTTGTTCTAACTCAAATGTGCAGCTTCAGCACCCAGGCCTCCTTGGTGCTCCCCTCTCAGGCTGGGAACACAGACCCATTTAGGAACCTGGGTCATCTTCCAGCTTGTTCTACAAAGTAGGGAGAAAACCTCTGCATTTGGGAGCTCTGGAAGGCTTCTGGCCCCCTTGGAGACTGGGGATCTGGCTGTAGAAATTTTTAAATTTCCTTACATTGTTAATAATTCTGATTTCAAGGAGGAGAAACTAGAAGAGATTTGGAAAACATATACATCCTTGAGAGGGTTAGGTTACTCTCCATGTTAAATCCATGCCTTGATAAAATTCCTCAGCTTGTTTGAGGAAAAAACAGACCAGAACAAAATCAAGCAGTAACCTACAATTTGTTCTTTATTTTTTACTTATTTAATTTTAATACTAAAATCAACACTTTCCTGTGTGTTGACTTGTATTTTCTCTCATTTTGTGAACATTTTAAAAATTTTTATTATTAATTTAATTTTTGAATTTTATTTTATTTATTTTTTCATACAGTAGGATCTTACTAGTCATCAATTTTATACATATCAGTGTATACATGTCAAACCCAATCGCTCAATTCAGCACACCACCATCCCCACCCCCACCATGTTTCCCCCCTTGACATCCATACGTTTGTTCTCTACATCTGTATCTAAACTTCTGCCCTGCAAACCAGTTCATCTGTACCTTTTTTTCTAGGTTCTACATATATGTGTTAATATACAATATTTGTTATTCTCTTTCTGACTTACTTCACTCTGTATGGCAGTCTCTAGATACATCCACATCTCAACAAATGACTCAATTTCATTGCTTTTTATGGCTGAGTAATATTCCATTGTATATATGTACCACAACTTCTTTAACCATTCGTCTGTCGATGGGCATTTAGGTTGCTTCCATGTCCTGGCTATTGTAAATAGCGCTGCAATGAACATTGGGGTGCATGTGTCTTTTTGAATTCTGGTTTTCTCTGGGTATACGCTCAGTAGTGGGATTGCTTGATCATATGGTAATTATATTTTGAGTTTTTTAAGGAACCTCCATACTGTTATCCATAGTGGCTGTGTCAATTTACATTCCCACCAACAGTGCAAGAGGGATCCCTTTTCTCCACACCCTCTCCAGTATTTGTTGTTTGTATATATTCGGGTGATGCCCATTCTAACTGGTGTGAGGTGATACTTCATTGTAGTTTTGATTTGCACTTCTCTAATATTAGTGATGCTGAGCAACTTTTCATGTACTTCTTGGCCATCTGCATGTCTTCTTTGGAGAAATGTCTATTTAGGCCTTCTGCCCATTTTTGGATTGGGGTGTTTGTTTCTTTAATATGGAGCTCCATGAGCTGTTCATATACTTTTGAGATTAATCCTTTGTCAATTAATTCATTTGCAAATATTTTCTCCCATTCTGAGGGTTGTCTTTTTGTCTTGTTTATAGTTTCCTTTGCTGTGCAAAAGATTTGAAGTTTCATTAGGTCCCATTTGTTTACTTTTGTTTTTATTTCCATTACTCTAGGAGGTGGATCAAAAAAGATCTTGCAGTGATTTATGTCAAAGAGTGTTCTTCCTATGTTTTCCTCTAAGAGTTTTATAGTGTCTGGTCTTAGATTTAGGTCTCTAATCCATTTTGAGTTTAGTTTTGTGCATGGTGTTAGGGAGTGTTCTAATTTCATTCTTGTACATGTAGCTGTCCCATTTTCCCAGCACCAATTATTGAAACACTGTCTTTTCCCCATTGTATATCCTTGCCTCCTTTGTCATAGATTAGTTGATCATAGGTGCGTGGGTTTATCTCTGGGCTTTCTATCTTGTTCCATTGATCTCTGTTCCTGTTTTTGTGCCAGTACCATATTGTCTTGATTACTGTAGCTTTGTAGTATAGTCTGAAGTCAGGGAGTCTGATTCCTCCAGATCCATTTTTTCCTTCAAGACTGCTTTGGCCATTCGGGATCATTTTTGTCTCCATACAAATTTTAAGATATTTTATTCTAGTTCCATAAAAAATGCCATTGGTAATTTGATAGGGATTACAATGAATCTGTAGATTGCTTTGGGTAGTAGAGTCATTTTCACAATGTTGATTCTTCCAATCCAAGAACATGGTATATCTCTCCATTGGTTGGTATCATCTTTAATTTCTTTCATCAGTGTCTTATAGTTTTCTGCATACAGGGCTTTTGTCTCCCTAGGTAAGTTTATTCCTAGGTATTTTATTATTTTTGTTGCAATGGTAAATGGGAGTGCTTTCTTAAATTCAGTTTTAGATTTTTTATCATTAGTGTATAGGAATGCAAGAGATTTCTGTGCATTAATTTTGTATCCTGATACTTTACAAAATTAATTGATTAGCTCTAGTAGTTTTCTGGTGGAATTTTTAGGATTCTCTATGTATAGTATCATGTTTTCTGCATACAGTGACAGCTTTACTTCTTCTTTTCCAATTTGGATTCCTTTTATTTCTTTTTCTTCTCTGATTGCCATGGCTAGGACTTCCAAAACTATGTTGAATAATAGTGGTGAGAGTGGACATCCTTGTCTTGTTCCTGATCTTAGAGGAAATGCTTTCAGATTTTAACCATTGAGAATGATGTTTGCAATGGGTTTGTCTTATATGACATTTATTATGTGGAGGTAAGTTCCCTGTATACCCAATTTGTGGAGAGTTTTTATCATAAATAGGTGTTGAATTTTGTCAAAAGCTTTTTTCTGCATCTACTGAGGTGCTCAGACGGTTTTTATTCTTCAATTTGTTAATATGGTGTATCACATTGATTGATTTTTGTATATTGAAAAATCCTTGCATCCCAGGAATAAATCCCACTTATCAGGGTGTATGATTCTTTTACTATGCTGTTGGATTCTGTTTGCTAGTATTTTCTTGAGGATATTTGCATCTATTTTCATCAGTGATATTGGTCTGTTGTTTTCTTTTTTTGTAGTATCTTTGTCTGGTTTTGGAATAAGGGTGATTGTGGCCTCATAGAATGAGTTTGGGAGTATTCCTTCCTCTTCAAATTTTTGGAAGAGTTTGAGAAGGATGGATGTTAGCTCTTCTCTAAATGTTTGATAGAATTCACCTGTGAAGCCATCTGGTCCTTGTCTTTTGTTTGTTGGAAGATTTTTAATCACAGATTAAATTTCATTACTTGTTATTGGTCTCTTCATATTCTCTATTTCTTCCTGGTTCAGTCTTGGAAGGTTATACCTTTCTAAGAATTTGTCCATTTCTTCCAACTCGTCCATTTTACTGGCATAGATTTGCCTTTAGTAGTGTCTTAGGATGCTTTGTATTCCTGCCCTGTCTGTTGTAACTTCTCCTTTTACATTTCTAATTTTAATGATTTGAGTCCTCTCCCTCTTTTTCTTGATGAGTCTGGCTAATGGTTTATCAGTTTTGTTTATCTTCTCAAAGAACCAGTTTTTAGTTTTATTGATCTTTGCAATTGTTTTCTTTGTTTCTATTTCATTTATTTCTGCTCTGATCTTCATGATTTCTTTCCTTCTGCTAACTTTGAGCTTTGTTTGTTCTTCTTTCTCTAGTTGCTTTAGCTGTAAGTTTACATTGTTTATTTGAGAATATTTTTTCATTTCTTGAGTTAGGCTTATATAGCTATAAACTTCCCTCTTAGAATTGCTTTTGCTGCATCCCATAGGTTTTGGATTGTTGTGTTTTCATTGTCATTTGTCTCTAGGTGTTTTTTGATTTCCTCTTTGATTTCAGTGATCTCTTGGTTATTTAGTAACGTGTTGTTTAGCCTCAATGTGTTTGTGTTTTTTTTTTTTTTTACTTTTTTTTTTCCTGTAATTCATTTCTAATCTCATAGTATTGTGGTCAGAAAAGATGCTTGATATGATTTCAATTTTCTTAAATTTACTGAGGGTTGATCTGTGACCCAAGATTTGATCTATCCTGGAGAATGTTCCATGCACACTTCACAAGAAAGTGTAGTCTGCTGTTTTTGGATGGAATGTCCTCTAAATATCAACTAAATCTATCTGGTCTATTTTGTCATTTAAAGCTTCTGTTTCCTTATTTATTTTCATTTTGATTGATCCGTTCATTTGTGTAAGTGAGATGTTAAATTCCCCCACTATTATTGTGTTACTGTCTATTTCCTCTTTTATAGCTGTTAGCATTTGCCTTATGTATTGAGGTGCTCCTATGTTGGGTGCATATATATTTAGAATTGTTATATATTCTTCTTGGATTGATCCCCTGATCATTATGTAGTGTCCTTCCTTGTCTCTTGTAACATTTTTTATTTTAAAGCTTATTTTATCTGATATGAGTATAGCTACTCCAGCTTTCCTTTGATTTCCATGTGCATAGAACATATTTTTCCATACCCTCACTTTCAGTCTATATGTATCCCTAGGTCTGAAGTCGGTCTCTTTTAGAAGCATATAGATGGGTCTTGTTTCTGTATCCATACAGCAAGCCTGTTTCTTTTGGTTGGAGCATTTAATTCATTCACGTTTAAAGTAATTATCGATATATATGTTCCTATGACCACTTTCTTAATTGTTTTGGGTTTGTTTTTGTAGGTCCTTTTCTTCTGTTGTGTTTCCCACTTAGGGAAGTTCCTTTAGCATCTGTTGTAGAGATGGTTTGGTGGTGCTGAATTCTCTTAGCTTTTGCTTGTCTGTAAAGATTTTGATTTCTCCTTCAAATCTGAATGAGTTCCTTGCCAGGTAGAGTAATCTTGGTTTCAGTTTTTTCCCTTTCATCACTTTAAATATATCATGCCATTCTTTTCTGGCTTGTAGAGTTTCTGCTGAAAAATTAACTGTTAACCTTATGGGAGTTTCCTTGTATGTTATTTGTCATTTTTCCCTTGCTGCACTTAATAATTTTTCTTTGTCTTTAATTTTTGCCAATTTGATAACTATGTGTCTCGGCATGTTTCTCCTTGGGTTTATCCTGTATGGGACTCTCTGTGTTTACTGGACTTGGGTGGCTATTTCCTTTCTCATGTTAGGGAAGTTTTCAACTATAATCTCTTCAAATAGTTTCTCAGGTCCTTTCTCTCTCTCTTCTCCTTCTGGGACCCCTATAATGTAAATGTTGTTGTGTTTAATGTTGTCTCAGAAGTCTCTTAGGCTGTCTTCATTTCTTTTCATTATTTTTTCTATATTCTGTTCCACAGCTGTGAATTGCACCACTCTCTCTTCCAGGTCACTTATCCAGTTTTCTGCCTCAGTTATTCTGCTATTTATTCCTTCTAGTGTAGTTTTCATTTCAGTTATTCTATTGTTCATCTCTGTTTGTTTGTTCGTTAATTCTTCTAGGTCTTTGTTAAACATTTCTTGCATCTTCTTGATCTTTTCCTCCATTGTTTTTCTGAGGTCCTGGATCATCTTCACTATCATTATTCTGAATTCTTTTTCTGGAAGGTTGCCTATCTCCACTTCATTTAGTTGTTTTTCTGGGATTTTATCTTGTTCCTTCATCTGGTACATAGCCCTCTTCCTTTTCTTCTTGTGTATCTTTCTGTGAATGTGGTTTTTGTTCCACAAGCTGCAGGACTGTAGTTCTTCTTGCTTCTGTTGTCTGCCCTGTTGTGGATGAGGCTATCTTGAAGCAGGTATTGTTAATACCTCCATTTTAAAGATGGGGAAATTGAAGTTTTGAGACATAAACTTGTCCAAAATAATTCTGCTAGTGGTGGAAAGTCTCCTGCAGAGGCAGGGAGAGGCTGTGGTTCACCGTGGGGACAAGGTCACTGGCAGCAGAAGTTCTGGGAAGTACTCCTTGGCATGAGCACTCCTGGAGTCCACCATTAGCCCCACCAAAGAATCTCTAGATCATTTTGTTGTCTTTTGATATTGGTAATTGGGGGTATCTGAATGACCCAGGGAAAAAAATAAAATGAGCAAATTTGGCATTTGGATGTTTCAGTCATTTTTCTTCCCTATCTAAAAAAACATCAGCTGCTCATTCAAACTTAGATGTAAATGTTTAAAGTGTTAGTGAGTCAGAGATTTTACATTTTAAACACAGAGATCAAATCCTTAAAGCATAGAAATTTCCATGGCGCTATTATAAACACCACTGAATTTGGGCTCCAGTGTTTCTTAAACCAAATGACGTGGGTGATTTGCTTGTCTTTCAGGTTGAAGGATAAATGTTTCTAAATCTCAGTCAGACCAGGAACCTGTATCAGGAGCAGAGTATTTGCCCATGGTTTTCACCCTTCTGGATTCACTCTGTCAGCGGAAGGCTGCCTCTGCCTCCCAGGAAGCATATGATTAGTTTTTTGACTCTTACTTGTCTACTCCTGGTCCCCCCCCCAAAAAAATGAGGAACTCAAAACTTTCAGGCTGAACACACAAACAAAACCCCTTTACTTACAAAAAGGAAGGCTTCTGTGGGCTAGAATTTAGGACAGCTGAACTTTTAAAATTCTTCTTCCAAATCCAAATTCACTCCTTTTTCTTTTCTCTCTCTTTGGAGTTTCTTTCTTTTGTCTTTTTTCACATACTTTTTTTTTTTCCTGTCTTTTAAATTTTATAGTTTATCTCTCCTGGGGGTGGGCTGATAATACAGCAACTATTTCTCTGGAAAACAAAGAAACAAACAAGCAAGCATGTATTTTAATTGTGGCATTGCTTATTTCTATGGTGTAAATACTCCTTTCATAGCTAGTTTGCCTTGTGTGAGTATGTGTGAGCAGACTATAGCACACCACGAATTCCCTCAACCCCTCTATCTCACACACACTTGTGCACACACACAGACACCTAAAAAGCCACCCATCGGAGAGATAAAGTGATGACTAGAGAATAAATATCTGCAACTAAAGAATATAGTCAAGAATTCTTCCACTTATTGAAGTGCCATTTTGGTCTCCCGGTATTTGAAGTTTTGGGCCAGCTATGTTTTATCTCTTTTCTTTAGAGTTGGGGAAAAATTCAAATCTCAGCTGAGTTCTCACATTTTTTTTTCCTTCTAATAAAAAATGAGCCCTAGGGAAGAGGAAAAATCTGAAGAGTTAGTGTGTGTGTGTGTGTTTTCACTTGTTGCTTTGAAATTCAGAACTTTTGTTCTATTGTCAGTTTAAAAAACATTTTTTTTTCTCTTTAAGTCAGCAGGGACCTGGAGATGATGAGCCTAGGACTTGGTTTCAGCCATGGGGCAAAACATCATAAAATTCAAATCATGTCTTATAGATTTGCATACTTTTTCTTTTTCACCAGGGAATTCTAAGCATGTTGAAATGTGCAAGTTTCACTCTCAGTATTCATTTCCAATTGGTTTTCTTTCCTTTCAGCATTTTCTTCTCTCGAAGACTTTTCTCTCTTTCCTTTTCCTTCTTTTCATTTCCTTTTCTCTTTCATTCCCTCTCTTCTCTATGCCTTTAATCACCCTTTTCCTTTCCATGTTTCAGTCCTTTAACTTTCTTTCCACCTCTGACTTCACTCTTAAAAATTTTCACCCAATCTTCTCTTACAGGACATCGCATGCAGTAACATCTCTTTGCAATACATTGAAATATTTTGCAGTAAGGAAAAAGGTCATTGACATAAACAATGAGACAGCCAAAACGGGAGTTGAAGCTCTGGAAGGAGAGGGAACATTCAATCACAACTGAGAAATGAAATATTTCATGCCATATCAATAAACAAAGGATGACACAGTCATCAATGATTGCAGCCCTCCAACCTGAGCCTCGGAAACTCAGGGCTGAAAAGAATACCTGCCATCTAACAGCCATCAGACTGCAGCCACTTCCTGTGGTGAGCCCTGAGGAAACCCAGGATGTGTCCTGATACTGGCTCCAGATAGCTAAGGTGCATATCAAATGAAGGATTTCATTGAGCCCAGACTCTCACATCTTCCCATGCTTAGAAAAGTGATAAATTCCTTAAGATATCTGGTTTTCTTTAATTAACAATAATCTTTTGATGTTCCCGGCTTCCTGTCCTTTTTGCAACACTCCTGTATATCCTGGCTCCTCCCCTAGCATCCTCAGAGCAGTTTCTCAGAGATATCTGAAATGCTGTTTCCTGGGCTGCAGTCCTCATTTTGCCCCAAATAATACTTAACTCACAACACTCACGTTGTGCATATATATATATTTTAAGTCAACACAACCTTAAGCAAACACTGGAGTCAAAGTCATTATAAGTGCTTGTCATTAGGGCTGTTCAGCCCATAGCTTTGCTGCTTCTTTCTGGCACATAACAGTATATATTGAGTTGGGGGTAGCCATGATACAGGTGTAGGCAGGTAAAATGGGAGCAGCAGCAAGATTATTTCAAGACAAATGTTTTTGGAACTGATGCCATGACAGTTTACAAGAAGGTAGAGACTCAGTCATCTTGGTTCCCAGAGTGAAGATAAAGCAGGACAAAGCCTCCAGAAGACTTGTGGTGAAAATGTAAGATGAGCAAGAAATAAAATTTGAAGGTTGTTTTTTACACAACACATAACATAAACTATTCTGAAGAGTACAGTAACCAAGAGGATAAAATAAGCTATTGGCTTTCAGAGATAAGAGTGTAGAAGCTCAAAAGGAAATGAAAAATGAGGTTAAATTACTGTCACTTCAAGGAAGATTTCTCCAAGAGTATAAAAGATGGTTGAAACTAGTCCTGTATTTTGGATGAAAGCATAAAGCACTAATTCTGGTTGCCCATGCACATGACATGTTTAAGGTCCAACAAATACTTCAGAGCATTTGCAAATGTTGCTGCAGCTAGCCAAGAGGAAAATGTGCCCTGTCAGAAGTGTTCCCATCCATTATTCACAAATCATTGCTATATGCAACTTGAGGTCTGTGCCAACCTGGGATGTAAGTAAACCCATTATTTTCTCATGATATGGGATAAGCAGTATTCTATCATCATTTTCATACTTCATTCATTAAAAAAAAATCTATCAAATATTTATTTGAAACCAAAGGATATTTTAGAGTTTTATCTTTGTTACAGTTAATGTAATATATCCAAAAGAGTATCAAATATGAAATAAGAAAAACTGAGCAACTGCTCAAATTCTGCCAATACTCCACCATATAATATGAGGTAAACAAACACTAAACTCAATTATTCTCATCCATAGAATGAGGAATGGTCTCGAAAATCACATCTAAACTGAATGCATAGAAATCACAGCTTATACGAAATATTAATAATTGATCCTTGACATGGCTGTGATTTGCTGGAGGAAGATAGTCCTGTACTAGTAGTCAGGGGCTGTCAAGAACTGTGAAGAGGAGGTGGTTTCACCCTATGTGCAAGCAAATGAGTTACTCTGCCACAGTTTACTGGATACAGGCAGAAGGCAGGACTCTTTTTTTTTTTTTTAACATCTTTATTGGAGTATAATTGTTTTACAATGGTGTGTTACTTTCTGCATTATAACAAAGTGAATCAGTTATACATATACATATGTTCCCATATTTTTTCCCTCTTGCATCTGTCTCTCTCCCACCCTCCCTATCCAACACCTCTACGTGGTCAGAAAGCACCGAGCTGCTCTCCCTGTGCTATGTGGCTGCTTCCCACTAGCTATCTATTTTACGTCTGGTAGTGTATATATGTCCATGCCACTCTCTCGTTTTGTCACAGCTTACCATTCCCCCTCCCCATATCCTCAAGTCCATTCTCTAGTAGGTCTGTGTCTTTACTCCTGTCTTACCCCTAGGTTCTTCCTGACATTTTTTTCTTAAATTCCATATATGTGTGTCAGCATACGGCATTTGTCTTTCTCTTTCTGACTTACTTCACTCTGTATGACAGACTCTAGGTCCATCCACCTCATTACAAAGCTCAATTTCGTTTCTTTTTATGGCTGAGTAATATTCCATTGTATATATGGGCCACATCTTCTTTATCCATTCATCCAATGATGGACACTTAGGTTGTTTCCATCTCCTGGTTATTGTAAATAGAGATGCAATGAACATTTTGGTACATGACTCTTCTTGAAGTATGGTTTTCTTAGTGTATATGCCCAGTAGTGGGATTGCTGGGTCATATAGTAGTCCTATTTGTAGTTTTTTAAGGAACCATCATATTGTTCTCCATAGTGGCTGTACCAATTCACATTCCCACCAGCAGTGCAAAAATGTTGCCTTTTCTCCACACCCTCTCCAGCATTTATTGTTTCTAGAGTTTTTGCTGATGGCCATTCTGACTGGTGTGAGATGATATCTCATTGTAGTTTTGACTTGCATTTCTCTAATGATTAATGATGTTGAGCATTCTTTCATGTGTTTGTTGGCAGTCTGTATATCTTCTGTGGAGAAATGTCTATTTAGGTCTTCTGCCCATTATAGGATTGGGTTGTTTGTTTTTCTGTTATTGAGCTGCATGAGGTGCTTGCACATTTTGGAGATTAATCCTTTATCAGTTGCTTCATTTGCAAATATTTTCTCCCATTCTGAGGGTTGTCTTTTGGTCTTGTTTATGGTTTCCTTTGCTGTGCAAAAGCTTTGAAGTTTCATTAGGTCCCATTTGTTTATCTTTGTTTTTATTTCCATTTCTCTAGGAGGTGGGTCCAAAAGGATCTTGCTGTGATTTATGTCATAGAGTGTTCTACCTATGTTTTCCTCTAAGAGTTTGATAGTTTCTGGCGTTACATTTAGGTCTTTAATCCATTTTGAGCTTATTTTTGTGTATGGTGTTAGGGAATGATCTAATCTCATACTTTTACATGTCCCTGTCCAGTTTTCCCAGCACCACTTATGGAAGAGGCTGTCCTTTCACCATTGTACATTGCTGCCTCCTTTATCAAAGATAAGGTGACCATATGTGCATGGGTTTATCTCTGGGCTTTCTATCCTGTTCCATTGATCTATCTTTCTGTTTTTGTGCAAGTACCACACTGTCTTGATTACTGTAGCTTTGTAGTATAGACTGATGTCAGGGAGCCTGTTTCCTCCAGGTCCATTTTTCGTTCTCAATATTGCTTTGGCTCTTTGGGGTCTTTTGTTTTTCCATACAAAATGTGATATTTTTTGTTGTAGTTCTTTGAAAAATGCCAGTGGTAGTTTGATAGACATTGCACTGAATCTGTAGATTGCTTTGGGTAGTAGAGTCCTTTTCACAATGTTGATTCTTCCAATCCAAGTACATGGTGTATCTCTCCATCTAATTGTATCATCTTTAATTTCTTTCATCAGGGTCTTATCATTTTCTGCATACAGGTATTTTTTCTTCTTAGGTAGGTTTATTCATAGATATTTTATTCTTCTTGTTGTAATGATAAATGGGAGTGTTTTCTTAATTTCAATTTTAGATTTTTCATCATTAGTGTATAGGAATACCAGAAATTTCTGTGCATTAATGTTGTATCCTGCTACTTTACCAAATTCATTGATTAGCTCTAGTAGTTTTCTGGTAGCATCTTTAGGATTCTCTATGTATAGTGTCACGTCATCTGCAAACAGTGACAGCTTTACTTCTTCTTTTCCAAGTTGGATTCCTTTTATTTCCTTTTCTTCTCTGATTGCTGTGGCTAAAACTTCCAAAACTAAGTTGAATAAGAGTGTTGAGAGTGGGCACCCTTGTCTTGTTCCTGATCTTAGTGGAAACGGTTTCAGTTTTTCACCATTGAGGAGGATGTTGGCTATTGGTTTGTCATATATGACCTTTATTATGTTGAGGAAAGTTCCCTCTATGCCTACTTTCTGCAGGGTTTTTATCATAAATGGGTGTTGAATTTTGTCAAAAGCTTTCTCTGCATCTGTAGAAATGATCATATAGTTTTGCTACTTCAAATTGTAAATATGGTGTATCACATTGATTGAATTGTGTATATTGAATTATCCTTGCATTCCTGGAATAAACCCCACTTGATCATGGTGTATGATCCTTTTAATGTGCTGTTGGATTCTGTTTGCTAGTATTTTGTTGAGGATTTTTGCATCTTTGTTCATCAGTGATATTGGCCTGCAGTTTTCTCACTTTGTTACATCCTTGTCTGGTTTTGGTATCAGGGTGATGGTGGCCTTGTAGAATGAGTTTGGGAGTGTTCCTCCCTCTGCTATATTTTGGAAGAGTTTGAGAAGGATATTTGTTATCTCCTCTCTAAATGTTTGATAGAATTCACCTGTGAAACCATCTGGTCCTGGGTTATTGTTTGTTGAAAGATTTTTAATCACAGTTTCAATTTCAGTGCTAGTGATTGGTCTGCTCATATTTTCTATTTTGTCCCGGTTCAGTGTTGGCAGTTTGTGCACTTCGAAGAATTTGACCATTCCTTCCAGATTGTCCATTTTATTGGCATATAGTTGCTTTTAGTAATCTCTCATGATCTTTTGTATTTCTGTAGTGTCAGTTGTTACTTCTCCTTTTTCATTTCTAATTCTATTGATTTGAGTCGTCTCACTTTTTTTCTTGATGAGCCCTGCTAATGGTTTATCAATTTTTGTTTATCTTCTCAAAAAAACAGCTTTTAGTTTTATTGATCCTTGCTATCATTTGCTTCATTTCCTTTCATTAATTTCTGATCTGACATTTATGATTTCTTTCCTTCTGCTAACATTAGGTTTTTTTTCTTCTTTCTCTAATTGCTTTAGGTGCAAGTTTAGGTTGTGTATTCGAGGTGTTTCCTGTTGCTTAAGTAGGATTGTATTGCTATAAACTTCCCTCTTAGAACTGCTTTTGCTGCATCCCATATGTATTGGGTCATCATGTCTCCATTGTCCTTTGTTTCTAGGTATTTTTTGAATTCCTCTTTGATTTCTTCAGTGATCACTTCATTATTTAGTAGTGTATTGTTTAGCCTCCATGTGTTTGTATTTTTTACAGATCTTTTCCTGTAATTTATATCTAGTCTCATAGCATTGTGGTTGGAAAAGATACTTGATACAATTTCAATTTTCTTAAATTTGCCAAGGCTTGCTTTGTGACCCAAGATATGATCTATCTGGAAGAATGTTCCATGAGCACTTGAGAAAAATGTGTATTCTGTTGTTTTTGGATGTGATGTCCTATAAATATCAATTAAGTCGATCTTGTTTAATGTATCATTTAAAGCTTGTGTTTCCTTATTTATTTTCATTTTGGATGATCTGTTCATTGGTGAAAGTGGGGCGTTAAAGTTCCCTACTATGAATGTGTTACTGTTGATTTCCCCTTTTATGACTGTTAATATTTGCCAGTATATTGAGTTGCTCCTATGTTGGGTGCATAAATATTTACAATTGTTATATCTTGTTAGATCGATCCCTTGATCATTATGTAGTGTCCTTCTTTGTCTCTTCGAATAGTCTTTATTTCAAAGTCTATTTTCTCTGATATGAGAATTGCTACCCCAGTTATCTTTTGATTTCCACTTACATGGAATATCTTTTTCCATTATCTTACTTTCAGTCTGTATGTGTCTCTAGGTGTGAAGTGGGTCTCTTTTAGACAGCATATATATGGGTTTTGTTTTAGTGTCCATTCTGTCAGTCTGAGTCTTTTGGTGGGAGCTTTTAATCCATTTGCATTTAAGGTAATTATCGGTATGTATATTGCTATTCCCATTTTCTTAATTTTTTGGGGTTTGTTATTGTAGGTCTTTTCCTTCTGTTGTGTTTCTTGCCTAGAGAAGTTCCTTTAGCATTTGTTGTAAAGCTAGTTTGGTGGTACTGAACTCTCTCAGCTTTTGCTTGTCTGTAAAGGTTTTAATTTCTCCATCAAATCTGAATGAGATCCTTGCTGTTTAGAGTAATCTTGGTTGTAGGTTTTTCTCCTTCATTACTTTAAATATGCCCTGCCTGTCCCTTCTGGCTTGCAGGTTTTCTGCTGAAAGATTAACTGTTAACCTTATGGGGATTCCCTTGTGTGTTCTTAGTTTTTTATCCCTTGCTGCTTTTAACATGTTTTCTTTGTATTTAATTTTCGATAGTTTGATTAACATGTGTCTTGGCAAGTTTCTCCCTGAATTTTTCCTGTATGGGACTCTCTGTGCTTCCTGGACTTGACTAATTATTTCCTATCCCATATTAGGGAAGTTTTCAACTATAATCACTTCAAATATTTTCTCAGTCTCTTTCTTTTTATCATCTTATTCTGGAACCCCTAAAATTCAAATGTCGGTGCATTCAATGTTGTCCCAGAGGTCTCTGAGAATGTCCTCAGTTCTTTGCATTCTTTTTTCTCTTATTCTGCTCTGCAGTAGTTATTTCCACTAGTTTATCTTCCAGGTCATTTATCCGTTCTTCTGCCTCAGTTATTCAGCTATTGATCCCATCTAGATTATTTTTAATTTCATTTATTGTTTTGCTCATCATTGCTTTTTTCATCTTTTGTTCTTGTAGTTCCTTGTTAAATGTTTCTTCCATTTTCTCTATTCTATTTCCAAGATATTGTGTCATGTTTACTATCATTATTCTGAATTCTTTTTCAGGTAGATTACCTATTTCCTCTTTATTTGTTAGGTCTTGTGGATTTTTGTCTTGCTCCTTCAATTTCTGTCTGTTTTTCTGTCTTCTCATTTTGCTTATCTTACTATGCTTGGGGTCTCCTTTTTGCAGGCTGCAGGTTCATAGTTCCCGTTGTTTTTGGTGTCTGTCCCCAGTGGCTAACTTTGGTTCAGTGGGTTGTGTAGGCTTCCTGGTGGTGGGGACTAGTGCCTGTGTTCTGGTGGATGAGGCTGCATCTTGTCTTTCTGGTTGGGAGATCCACGTCTGGTGGTGTGTTTTGGAGTGTCTGTGGACTTATCATGATTTTAGGCAGGCTCTCTGCTAATGGGTGGGGTTGTGTTTCTGTCTTGCTAGTTGTTTGGCATAAGGTGTCCAGCACTGTAACTTGCTGTTCGTTGAGTTAAGCTAAGTGTTGGTGTGGAAATGGAGATCTCTGGGAGATTTTCACCATTTGATATTACATGGAGCTGGGAGGTCTCTTGTGGACCAGTGTCCTGAAGTTGGCTCTCCCACCACAGAGGCACAGCACTGACTCCTGGCTGCAGCACCATGAGCCTTTCATCCACACAGCTCAGAATAAAAGGGAGAAAAAAGAATAAAGGAAGAAAGAAAGGGAGTAAGAAAGGAGATAAATAAAATAAAGTAAGGTAAAATGAAATAAAGTTATTAAAATAAAAATTAATTTTTAAGAAAAATATTTTAAAAAGAGAGAGAGAAAAAAAAAAAGGACTAATAGAACCCTAGGACAAATGGTGAAAGCAAAGCTATACAGACAAAATCTCACACAGAATCATACACATACACACTCACAAAAAGAGGAAAATGGGAAAAAATAATAAATCTTGCTCTCAAAGTCCACCTCCTCAATTTGGGATGATTCGTTGTCTATTCAGGTATTTCACAGATGCAGGGTACATCAAGTTGATTGTGGAGTTTTAATCCACTGCTTCTGAGGCTGCTGGGAGAGATTTCTCTTCCTCTTCTTTGTTTGCACAGCTCCTGGGACTCAGCTTTGGATTTGGCCCATCCTCTGTGTGTAGGTCACTGGAGGGCATCTATTGTTCATTTAGACAGGATGGAGTTAAAGGAGCAGCTCCTTCCGGGACTCTGGCTCACTCCGGCCGTGGGGAGGGAGGGGTATGGATGTGGGGTGTGCCTGAAGCGGCAGAGGCCAGTGGGACTGTGCACCAGCCTGAGGTGTGCCATGTTTTCTCCCGGGGATGTTGTCCCTGGATCCCAGGACACTGGCAGTGGCGGGCTGCACAGCCTCCCCGGAAGGGAGGTGTAGAGAGTGACCTGTGCTCACACAGGTTTCTTGGTGGCAGCAACAACAGCCTTAGCATCTCATGCCCATCTCTGAGGTTCGCCCTTTTAGCTGCACCTCGCACCCATCTCTGGAGCTCCTTTAAGCAGTGCTCTTAATTCCCTCTCCTCATGCACCAGGAAACAAAGAGGGAAGAAAAAGTCTTTTGTCTCTTCAGCAGGTCCAGACTTTTCCCCAGACTCCCTCCTGGCTAGCCGTGGTGCACTAACCCCCTGCAGGCTGTGTTCACACAGCTGACCCCAGTCCTCTCCCTGCAGTCCAACCCAGGACTCTCTTGAGTAAGAGACAAAAGACTTTGTTACTCACAGCAATAACAGTAGTGAGAGTAGCAACATGCCTTATACTAGTTCTCTAAGCCCCAGTTCCCACAAGGTGATATAAAGAGGGCTGAGTGACCCCTACGCAGGCAGTGAATTAACAGTTCAGGAAGAAAACCTTAGCTTGGGGAAGCCAAGTCTTTTATAATGGACATTAAGCAAGTCTGCCTTAGTCCAGAGGGGGACATCATCTTTATTACACTGGGCAGGAAGTGTGATTGCCCTTTGCTCTGGAGGGAGATGCTATCTCTTTTCTTCAAGACAGTAAACAAGCATGTTCTTTGTTCTTGTGGGAGACACCAGCTCTATTTTCCAAAGAAGTTCACTATACGAACATCCCTGAAAAGAAAATTCAGGACAAAAGCTATCAGTGTGTTTGCTCACAACATATGTGGAAATATGTAAGACGATGGACAATTGTCTCCCCAAAATAAGTATCCATTGTTTTCACACTATCATGATTTCTGGAACATTTTCATGAGTAAGCCACTCCATCAACCACTTTGATTAATCAACTCACCTCATATAGTATTTAATTAAGGAATCTAACAGGATTCCAAGAAGCAAGGTGCTGTCAAACTAAAATATTTGACCTTAGCCATATCTCCAAGTTCTCGTTCCCAACCAGTTGAACAAAGACCAAACCATAAGGTCTACTTTAGAAAGCCAGGAGGCTGTCTACTCATGTTTCTGTATTGACTTTTCCCCTTGGCCTGAGGTGTTAATGCAGGCACAGCAGATAGTATGAGGTGTTAATGTAGGCAAAGCCACTGTTTCCACCTTGTCCTTCAAAGAGGAAGTATATGGCAATTCTATCATCCACAATAATAGGCAATGAGTTTAGGTTAACCTGAATACCTCCTAGGGCCAAGGTGGTTTCATTGGTTATTTAAGGTAAAGTAAAGGGCAAGTTTTGAACCACCTTGTCTAATTAGATAGGCCCCATTTTAAGGATAACACCCAGCAGGTGCACAAAGTAATAAGTTAGAAGATATTTATCCCTCTCTCTATAAGGGATAATTTTATCAACAACTATGAGAGATTTCAAAACCATATCTGGTATGAAATTGCTAGAATAATGCCAAACTAAAATAAAATAAATTATATATTTCATTTACTGCCTAAATGTTATAATTTAAAGTGTCCTTCTATGATGCTACTAGGTAAAAGTTTTACTCCTTCATAACCCATAAGACCCTCTATCAAAAATATGTGAGAATGAATGTTCACAAAACACCAGCTTGGACAAGCACTATATGATGGCAGAATATGTTTTTCCCACAAAGCATGCAGTTAAGCAGCTCTGATTTAAATAAATTTCTGCCTCTTGCCTGACATTGTGTCTGAAATTCCCACCCTTAGATATAAATTTGTTTACATCTATATAATATATAAATATATAATTAATTTACATCTCTATCTGTATAAAATGAAGAGTTTCCTGCTCAAAGCAAATATCCTTAAAAAGAGAAATGCTCTCAGTCACTGTTTAGTATCCACACGTTTTCAATTAATATGACATATTTTCCATTGTGACTGCACCAACTTAAAAGAAACTTCTTATGAGATGAGACCCACAACAGGTCAGTTCTGAAGACAGCAGAATAAAGAAAGGTGTAATAGGATAAATATGAAAATTGAGGGATGTGTATGGTGGGAAGAAGGACCATGAACAATGCAGTTTGAGGGCACAAGATGTCAAAAGCCCAGAGGAGAAACCTTCAAGATGGCGGAGGAGTAAGTTGTGGAGATCACTTTCCTCCCCACAAATAAATCAGAATTATACTTACATGTGGAAGAACTCTAACAGAACACCTACTGAATGCTGGGAGAAGACCTCAGACTTCCCAAAATTCAAGAAATAGCCCATGTATCTGTTTAGGGCAAAAGCAAAAAGAAAAAACAGAGACAAAAGAATACAGAAGAGACAGGACCTGTACCTGTGAGAGGGAGCTGTGAAGGAGGAAAAGTTTACACACAGTAGGAACCCTATTCACTGATGGAGACAGGGGTGGCAGGGGGAAGCTTCAGAGCCACGGAGGAGAGCACAACAACAGGGGCACAGAGGGCAAAGTGGAGAGATTCCCTCACAGAGGATCGGTGCCAACCAGGACTCACCAGCCTGAGAGTCTGGTATGCTCAGCCACTGGGGCGGGTGGGGTCTGGGAGCTGAGGCGCGGGCTTCAGACTTCAGATCCCAGGGAGAGGACTGGGGTTGGCTGTGTGAACACGGCCTGAAGAGGGCTAGTGCACCACAGCTGGCTGGGAGGGTGTCCAGGAAAATGTCTGGACCTGCCTAAGAGGCAAGAGACAATTGTTTTGGGGTACAAGAGGAGAGGGGATTCAGAGCACCACCTAAATGAGATCCAGAGGTGGGTGCGAACCACAGCTATCAGCACAGACACCAGAGATGGGCATGGAACTGTAAGGCTGCCATTTCATCCAGCAAGAAGCTTGTGTGCAAGCACAGGTCACTATTCTCACCTCCCCTCCCGAGAGCCTGTGCAGCCTGCCACGGCCAGAGTCCTGTGATCCAGGGACAAATTCCCTGGGAGGGCACACAGCACATCTTAGGCTGTTGCAACGTCATGCTGGCCCCTGACACCACAGCCTCACCTGGCATTCTGTACCACTCCTTCCCTCCAGCCTCAGTGAGCCAGAGCCCCCTAGTTAGCTGCTACTATAACCCCATCCTGTCTGAGCAAAGAACAGACACCCTCAGGCGACCTACATGCAGAGGTGGGGCCAAATCTGAAGCTGAACCCCAGGAGCTGTGTGAACAAAGAAAAGAAAGGGAAATTTCTCCTAGCAGCCTCAGGAGCAGTGGATAAATCTCCACAAACAACTTGATGTACACTGTATCTGTGAAATACCTGGAGAGACAACTAATCATCCCAAAATGAAGCAGTAGGGAACAACTGTAGACTTGAGGATTGCTTCCTGCATCTAATTTGTTTCTGGTTTTATGTTTATCTTAGTTCAGTATTTAGAGCTTATTATCATTGGTAGATTTCTTTATTGATTTGGTTGCTCCCTTCCTTTTATATATATATATATATTTTTTTTCCTTTTTTCCATTTTGGTGAGTGTGTATGTCTATGCTTCCTTGTGTGATTTTGTCTGTATATCTTTGCTTCTACAATTTGTCCTACAGTTCAATCTGTCCATTTTCCTTTTTTCCTTTTTTTTTTTTTTTGATAGATTTTAGCACTTGTTATCATTGGTGGATTGATTTTTTTTGGTTTGGTTGCTCTCTTCTTTCTTTTTTAATTACTTTTTAATTTTATTTTTAATAATTTAAAAAAATAATTATAATTACTTTATTTTATTTTATTTTATTTATTTTTTTATCCCTTTTATACTGAGCCGGGTGGCTGACAGGGTCTTGGTGCTCCAGCCAGGTGTCAGGGTTGGGCCTCTGAGGTGAGGGAGCAGACTTCAGGACACTACTCCAACAGAGACTTCCCAGTTCCACATAATATCAAAAGGGTGAAAACTCTCCCAGAGATCTCTATCTCAATGCTAAGACCCAGCTCCTCTCAGTGACCAGAAAGGTCCAGTGCTGGACACCCTATGCCAAACAACTAGCAAGATCGGAATACAACCCCACTCATTAGAAGAGAGGCTGCCTAAAATCATAATAAAGTCACAGACACCACCAAACACACCACCAGATACAGTCCTCCCCACCAGAAAGAAAGATCCAGCATCATCCACCAGAACACAGGCACCAGTCCCCTCCACCACCCACTGAACGAAACCTAGCCATTTGGGGCAGACACCAAAAACAACAGGAACTATGAACCTGCAGCCTGCCAAAAGGAAACTCTAAACACAGTAAGTTAAGCAAAATGAGAAGACAGAGAAACACACAGCAGATGAAGGAGTAAGGCAAAAACCCACCAGACCAAACAAATGAAGAGGAAAGATGCAGTTTACCTAAAAAGAATTCAGAGTGATGATAGCCAAGATGATCCAATATCTTGGAAAGAGAATGGAGAAAATACAAGAAACATTTAACAAGAACCTAGAATAACAAAAGACCAAACAAAGAGAGATGAACAAAACAATAACTGAAACTAAAACTTCTCCAGAAGGAATCAATAGCAGAATAACTGAGGCAGAAGGACGGATAAGTGACCTGGAAGATAAAATAGTGGAAATAACTACTGCAGAGCAGAATAAAGAAAAAAGAATGAAAAGAATTATGGACAGTCTTAGAGACATCTGGAACAACATTAAACACAAACATTCAAATTATATTAGTCCCAGAGAAAACGAAAGTGACTGAGAAAATATTTGAAGAGATTATAGTTGAAAACTTCCCTAATATGGAAAAGGAAATAGTCAAGTCCAAGGAGTGCAGAGAGTCCCATACAGGATAAATCCAAAGAGAAACAGGTCAAGACACATATTAATGAAACTATCAAAAATAAAATACAAAGATAAATATTAAAAGCAGCAAAGGAAAAACAACAAATAACATACAAGGGAATCCCCATAAGGTTAACAGCTGATCTTTCAGCAGAAACTCTGAAAGCCAGAAGGGAGTGCAGGGCATATTTAACGTGATGAAAGGGAAGAACCTACAACCAAGATTACTCTACACAGCAAGGATCTCATTCGGATTTGATGGAGAAATTAAAACCTTTACCAACAAGCAAAATCTAAGAGAATTCAGCACCACCAAACAAGCATTACCACAAGTGTTAAAGGAACTTCTCTAGGCAGGAAACACAAGACAAGGAAAAGACCTACAATAACAAACTCAAAACAATTAAGAAAATGGTAATACAAAAATACATATCAATAATTACCTTTAATGTAAATGGATTAAATGCTTCAACCAAAAGACACAGACTGGCTGAATGGATACAAAAATGAGACCTGTATATAGGCTGTCTACAAGAGACCCACTTCAGAACTAGGAACACATACAGACTGAAAGTGAGGGTATGGAAAAAGATATTCCATGCAAATGGAAATCAAAGGAAAGCTGGAGTAGCAATTCTCCTATCACAGAAAATAGTTTTAAAATAAAGACTATTGCAAGAGACAAAGAAGGACACTACATAATGATCAAGGGGTCAATTGAGGAAGAAGATATAACAATTGTAACTATATATGCACCCAACATAGGAGCACCTCTATACATAAGGTATATACTAACAGCCATAAGACAGGAAATCGACAGTAACAAAATCATACTATGGGACTTTAACACGCCACTTCCACGAATGGACAGATCATCCAAAGTGAAAATAAATAGGGAAACACAAGCTTTAAATGATACATTAAACAATATGGGCTTAATTGATATTTAGAGGACATTACATCCAAAAGCAACAGAATAAACGTTCTTCTCCAGTGCTCATGGAACATTCTCCATGACAGATCATATCTTTGGTCACAAAGCAAGTCTTGGTAAATTTAAGAAAACTGAAATCATATCAAGGATCTTTTCCAACCACAACACTATGAGACTAGATATCAAAAATTACAGGAAAAAATCTGTAAAAAATACAAACACTTCGAGGCTAAACCATATATTTATTACTAAATAACCAAGAGATCACTGATGCAATC
The DNA here is from genome assembly GCF_949752795.1 of Hyperoodon ampullatus. NCBI lineage: Eukaryota > Metazoa > Chordata > Mammalia > Artiodactyla > Ziphiidae > Hyperoodon > Hyperoodon ampullatus. The sequence continues at coordinate 55,526,544 of NC_136926.1, read as the reverse complement.
AAAGAGGAAATCAAAATTACCTAGAAACAAACAAACAAACAAAAAACAATGAAATCACAATGACCCAAAACCTATGGGATGCAGCAAAAGCAGTCCTAAGAGGGAAGCTTATAGGAATACAATCCTCCCTCAAGAAACAAGAAACATCTCAAATAAATAACATAACCTTACACCTAAAGGAATTACAGAATGAAGAACAACAACAACAAAAAATCCTACTTTAGCAGAAGGAAACATATCATAAAGATCAGATCAGAAATAAATGAAAAAGATATGAAGGAAATGATAGCAAAGATCAATAAAACTAAAAGTTGCTTCTTTGAGCAGATAAAATTGATAAATCATTAGCCAGACTCATCTTGAAAAAATGGGAGAAGACTCAATTCAATAGAATTAAAAATGAAAAAGGAGAAGTAACAACTTACAATGGAGAAATACAAAAGATCATGAGAGATTACTACAAGCAACTCTATGCCAATAAAATGGACAACCTGAAAGAAATGGACAAATTCTTTAAAAAGTACAAACTTGTTAGACAGAACCAGGAAGAAAGAGAAAACTTAAACAGACCAATCACAAGCACTGAAATTGAAACTGATTAAAAATCTTCCAACAAACAGAAGCACAGGACCACATAACTTCACACATGGTTTCACAGGTGAATTATATCAAACATTTATAGAAGTGCTAACACCTATCCTTTTTAAACTCTTCCAAAGTATAGCAGAGGGAAGAACACTCGCAAACTCATTCTATGAGGCCACCATCACCCTGATACCAAAACCAAAGATGTCGCAAAGAAAGAAAACTACAGGGCAATATCACTGATGAACATAGATGCAAAAATCCTCATCATAATACTAGCAAAATGAATCCAAGAGCACATTTTAAGGATCATACACCATGATCAAGGAGGCCTTATCTCAGGAATTCAAGGATTCTTAAATATACAAAAATCAATCAATGTGGTAAACCATATTAAAAAACTGAAGGAGAAAAACCATATGATCATTTCAACAGATGCAGAAAAGCTTTCAATAAAATTCAACACTCATTTATGATAAAACCCTGCAGAATGTAGGCATAAAGGGAACTTTCCTCAGCATAAAAAAGGCCATATATGACAAACCCACAGCCAACATCATTCTCAATGATGAAAAACTGAAACCATTTCCTCTAAGATCAGAAACAAGACAAGGTTGTCCACTCTCACCACTATTATTCAACATAGATTTGGATGTTTTAGCCACAGCAATCAGAGAAGAAAAAGAAATAAAAGGAATCCAAATTGGAATAGAAGTAAAGCAGTAACCCTTTGCAGATGACATATACATAGAGCTTCCTAAAGATTCTACCAAAAATCTACTACGACAATCAATGAATATGGTAAAGTAGCAAGAATAAAAATGTGATGCACAGAAATCTCTTACATTCCTGTACACTAATGATGAAAAATCTGAAAGAGAAATTAAGGAAACACTCTCATTTACCAATGCAACAGAAAGAATAAAATACCTAGGAATAAATCTACCTAAGGAGACAAAGGACTTGTATGCAGAAAACTATAAGATGTGCTGACTAAGGAAACTAACGATGGTACAAACAGATGGAGAGATATAACATGTTCATTCATTTTTGACAGAATCAACATTGTGAAAGTGACTATACTACCCAAAGCAATCTACAGATTCAATACAATACTTATCAAACTACCAATGGCATTTTTCACAGAACTCAAACAAAAAATTTAACAATTTCCATGGAAACACTAAAAACTCCGAATAGCAAAAGCTGTCTTGAGAAAGAAAATCGGAGCTAGAGGAATCAGGCTGCTGGACTTCAGACTACACTACAAAGCTACAGTTATCAAGACAGTATGGTACTGGCACAAAAACAGAAATATAGATCAATGGAACAGGATAGAAACCCAGAGATAAACCCATGCACATATTGTCACATTATTTTTGTTAAAGGAGTCAAGAATATACAATGGAGAAAAGACAGCCTCTTCAATAAATGGTGTTGGGAAATCTGGACAGCTACATGTAAAAGTATGAGATTAGAACACTCCTTAACACCATCCACAAAAATAAACTCAAAATGGATTAAAGACCTACATGCAAAGTCACACGCTATTAAACTCTTAGAGGAAAACATAGGCAGAACACTGTATGACATACATCACAGCAACATCCTTTTTGACCCACCTCCTAGAGAGATGGAGATAAAAACAAAAATAAACAAATGGGACCTAATGAAACTTCAAAGCTTTTACACAGCAAAGGAAAACTTAAACAAGAGGAAAAAACAGCTCTCAGTATGGGAGAAAATATTTGCAAACGAGCAACTGATGAAGGATTAATCTCCAAAATGTATAAGCGGTTCATGCAGCTCAATATCAAAAAACAAACAACACAATCCAAAAATGGGCAGAGGACCTAAATAGACATTTCTCTGAAGAAGATGTACAAATTGCCAACAAACACATGAAAGGATGCTTAACATCATTAATCAGTAGGGAAATGCAAATTAAACCTACAATAATGTATCACGTCACACCAGTCAGAATGGGCATCATCAAAAAATCTACAAAAAATAAATGCTGGAGAGGGTGTGGAGAAAAGGGAACCCTCTTGCACTGTTGGTGGGAATGTAAGTTGAGACAGCCACTAAGAATAGTCTGGTCATGAAGAACATAGGGGTAAGACAGGAATAAAGACACAGACCTACTAGAGAATGGACTTGAGGATATGGGGAGGGGGAAGGGTAAGCTGTGACAAAGTGAAAGAGCGGCATGGACATATATACACTACCAAACGTAAGGTAGATAGCTAGTGGGAAGCAGCCGCATAGCACAGGGAGATCAGCTCGGTGCTTTGTGACCGCCTGGAGGGGTGGGATAGGGAGGGTGGGAGGGAGACGCAAAAGGGAGGGGATATGGGAACATATGTATATGTATAACTGATTAAATTTGTTATAAAGCAAAAAAAAAAAAAAAAAAAGATATATTTACTTTAACCATGCTGTATTTTTATATACTTTGGTTATTTTAATTAATCTTTTAAATTCTTATTGAAGGGTTGAATGATCAGGCAAAGATAACTGATGCCTATAACCTTGTATGACCATATTTAAAGATAGTCTAAAATCATGGCATATAATCACCTGAACTGAATTATTCTTCCATGCTACAATTTGTTAATTTGTGTCTTGACTGTGAAACACACATACACACACACATGTATGTATCTTATTTATTTAAAAAAATTATCTTCTTATTACACAGAAAAAAATTTCTATTTTTTCTCTTTTAAAAAAGTCTCTAATTATAATTTCTAGTCTATTCAAACATAATTATTTTTATTTATCATTTCCTTCAGCTTCCTTTAAACATTTTTCCAATTTGAACTATGAGAAAGTAGAGAAGTCACTAAGGATTAGTAGGTCACTTCCTGAAGACATTTATCTTTGAGATCAATTGGATTACAGCTGCTGTGGCTGGAAGTTGACAAGGCAATACAAGCTCATCAAACCAAAGCACTCTGTTCTCCATTTGTGATATTAACATTCACAGTTTAATTTTCCTAAGGTTACATTCTCATACATTAAACAAAATTTCTAATGCTGTAGGGAAAAGTGTAAAGGATAATTTTACCCCACAATATATTAGATAACTTAAAATATATACATTTTTGTTTTGTTTTACTTGAAAACCTATTTTGTGGTATAGATTGTGAGAGAGGATGAAGCAAATGTATTTGTACTACATTTCATTTACATTTACAGTGTTTTTTTATTCTTTCATACATATAATGAAAGGATCTTGTTGACCCTTATGTTCTAAGCCACATGAAAAAATATGCATGTTAGCTTTTAATCATAAACAGATTTCATCACCATTATGGCTTTCTTATTTTAGCCTGTATCAACACAGTCATTTAAATAAAATGTTTATTTGTCAAAAAAAAAAAAAAGAATAGTCTGGAGGTTCCTTAAAAAACTAAAAATAGAACTACCATAATACCCAGCAATCCCACCACTGGGCATATACCCTGAGAAAAGCATAATTCAAATAGAGTCATGTATCACAATGTTCATTGCAGCTCTATTTACAATAGGCAGAACATGGAAGCCACCTAAGTGTCCATCGACAGATGAATGGATAAAGAAGATGTGGCACATATATACAATTGAATATTACTCAGCCATAAAAAGAAACGAAATTGAATTTTTTTGTAGTGAGGTGGATGGGTTTATAGTCTTTCATACAAATTGAAGTAAGTCAGAAAGAAAAAAATAAATACCATATGTTAACACATATATATGGGATCTAAATATATATATATATGTATATATATATATATATATTTATATATATAGATAGATAGATAGATAGACAGATAGATAGATAGATAGATATGGCTCTGAAGAACCTAGGGGCAGGACAAGAATAAAGATGCAGACGTAGAGAATGGACTTGAGGACACCGGGATGGGGAAGTGTAACTGGGATGAAGTGTGAGTGTGGCATGGACATATATACACTACCAAATGTAAAACAGATTGCTAGTTGGAAGCAGCCATATAGCACAGGGAGATCAGCTCAGTGATTTGTGACCACCTAGAGAGGTGGAATAGGGAGGGTGGGAGGGAGATGCAAGAGGGAGGAGATATGGGGATATATGTAAATGTATAGCTGATTTACTTTGTTATAGAGAAGAAACTAACACACCATTGTAAAGCAATTATACTCCAATAAAAATGTTTAAAAAATGAAATAAAAATAAAATAAGCCTTTTATACCCTTAAAAGAAAAAGTAGCTGGGAGTTTGAGAGACTTTGACTACTGCACAAACTGAATGTAAACGTGGTACAGGGTTTGGGGGAAGGGCCCTCATTTTTGTGATTTATTCACTTAATGAGCTTGGACAAGTGAATTCCCCTCTCTGAACTATGGCTTCATCATCCATAAAATGAAGAGAATAATTTTGCCTTTGCAAAAAAAGAAAAACAGAGCCCAGAACAACAAAAAAAAAGACCTAAAAGTGAAACACACTGTAGAGATCAGATTGTGTCAACATCTCGGTTTTGCCTAATAATGCTCTTTTAGGTTATAAGGAGTTGCTAAATGATTGGAAGCTGGAAGCAGAGCTTTTCCTGTGATGGAGTGTCACATTAAAGCACACTGGCTCCTTTTACTTCAGAACAGTGTTGACCCAAGTCCAATGAGATCCATCAAACATCTCTTCTCTGCTAAGTCATTTAGCCACAAGAAGAGGTTCACTAATCAATTGCAAATAGAAAAACGGGGAAGGTGCACACAATAACAATCGAACGGTATCATGTAAGATTTCTAACACCCTTAAAAAATTCAAGCAAACAAAAAAGAAAAGAAAAAAACGTTTGAGAATCATTTTTAGGGGGAAACTGAGCACAAGACCACTGTACCAGGTTTATAATAAGCAAAATACATTACCTTTCATCTCTAGGAATGATAGATGGATGATCATGAAATTGTACAATTTGGAAATGGTTTCCCCACCACTGCCTGAATACCGAACTCCTGCATCTCACATCCATAGCTCAGATTTTATATCACAGAAGCTAAAGGGAGACATGAGGGACTCAGCTGTCAGCCCGTGTTGATACCACACAGCAAGGGCTGTTCAAATGGACAGATTTTCAGTGGGATGATTCCTAACTCAATCATTAGTCACTCACCCTTCATGGCTTATCTGCTTTAATTTGTTTATCTTGTTTGGTCATTAGTTTTGTCTAGATTTTATATTCATTATTCTGTATCGTATCTCTGACATTTCAATTTAGGAGGTGATTGTTTACCATATACATCGATTCTCCCAGGCCCTCAAATATTCCACAATCGGTGCTAACAAGATAGTAACTACGAATAGTCATTATTTGGCTATTTTGGGACATATTATCTGTCTCATTTTAATTCATTCTTATATTTCCAGTCTCCTGGGGACTCTCACATATTCCTTTTGAACATTTACTCTTTAATCCTACCCAGACAGAGCCTTTGTACCCCTTTGGAATGAATAAATACAGACTATCTCAGGTGATTTAAATCTCTCTCTCATATGCCTTTAAAAATGCACACCTTGCTTTTATCAACACCATATTTTGCACTTTCAAGGGAAAACACTGCAGCTGGCGTAGGTTCTCTTATCAGCCTGTGTTATAGACAAGGGGGCCAAGTGGGGACAGGCTTGTCTTCTTGGTTCCTAACGAGTCACAGACACAGAAGGAATGTATTATGGATGTCGTACATCAATTGTCTGGCCTGCTTGCTATTGTATTTTTGTTGCTAGTTTATCTATTTACTGCACCTGGAGTTTCCATGTGGCCTTTAATTGGGACTGAGCAGGGAACAGTTACTCCTGGGGTCTAAGTAAATATTGACATCCTTGAGTTTCCTGGGAGTTCGCTAAACATGGTGCAATCAACTCCTTTATCCTAAGGGAGCCAGCCTTGGTACTAGAAACAACTGCCCCTTCCACTCTCTTTCTTCGTGCTTTTCTAGATTTACTTGCCCCTTTTTTTTTCTCTGTAGTGGAGTGACCACTGGTATAGCTGTCATTGGTCCACAATTAAGAAAGTCTGTTGAAGCTCCTTGCGATATTCAGATGAATTCCATGTATTGGCAAAATTGCTGTGCATAACGTTCCTTCTCTACCTCATGTCCTTATGCTACAACTTTCACATAACAATAGTATAGTGCAGTATAGAATAGTATAATATAACTTGGTATGAAAACAGACAAATTAGCTTAAATGGCTATGGTTTCATGAGTAGACCTAAAACAGGCTCTGCTTCCTGCTATTCTAAAAAGATCTCACCTACTTATGTCAAACTGCTCAGACATTCTGAGCAGTTATACCAAATAAGCAATAAATACCAAAATGTTACTGACTTCTGCAGGATTGTGTGAGCAGTCAAGCACCTCTGTCCAAGTGCCAGACTATCCAATACAAGGTCTGATGCACTGTGTTTCATTGCACTGTGCTCTGAGACTTGCTTTGGAAGAGGCATTAGATGGAACAAGATGGCAAAAGGAGTGTTTCTACTCAGTGTCATGTGAGGCTCATACACTGGTGGTTTAATTCTGAGCACAAATAAGCCACCTAACCATAGCTAACCTCTTGTTTGCAATATTATGTTATCATATTTTCCACAACAACCAAAATACAAAAAACACTTTTAAGAGAATGATAAACACTGAAGTAGAATACAACTCCTTCTATTAGGAACCCAGATTAACTCAGTTAAATGCCTAGTCCAGGGAATGAAATATTCAACCTTTAAATAAATACACAATAAAAATAGCACACTCTTACTATAGGGTTACTGGACTGTAGCAGTAAATGAAGTGAATAAAATTTTATGGCTTCTTAACATCATGAGGTTTTTGCAGTGTCTTCCATCTTGTAGCTTAACAACATTTTGCAGTCTGCTATCAGTGAAACTAATACTGCAGATGAAAATTTTATGAAAAATGGGAAATCTACATTGGTTTTATATTATGTCAGTGAAATGAATAAAGATCATATTTTGGCATTAACAGCTAATGGTGAGAAAAGGAGTGGGGGCTGGTTACTCTATTTTTGGCCATGGAATTGATGTTTTTTAAAGAGTCAGCTGTAATTATGATATTTGAATGTCATTATCATTAAACTGATGAATTATTTAGAAAGAAGGTGAACAAGGCAAAGAGTTCCTCAGTGTGCTCATGCATTTGAGTTGTATTTTGCCGGTCAGGTGCTCCTTTCAGAAGGTGGTATTAATTACATGGATGGTGCAGATATGTTGTGTTATTACTTCCCTCAGCAAGGTCAAATTTTTCTACTACAGAGCATTTGGGGGATAGAAATAGAGGAAAAGGGGAATAGGAATTGCTAAATAATCAATCATATTGTAAATGTTAATAGGAATTAGCCCTTACACATTGAAATGGATTTTATTATATCTTCTATTTGAGTTGTTATAATGACCTCCTTATCAACTTTCTGGCCTCCCACCTTGATTGGCTCAAAGAAAGCTTTTTGATAAGAAGGAAATATAATTTTTTAAAAAAAGTAAAGACTAATGGAATGATATGGTGTGGATGAGAAAAATATTCAGTTTAAGATACAAGCAAATATTTTCTTTGAACCAAATGGAAAATTGATATTGAGCAACCTTTATTTTCTCATTTCTCTCTTCCACTCCCTCTCCAGGAAATAACATTTACTTGTTTCAGTGGTTTCATTCCTTGGGAAACTAAAATAATTTTCTTTCTAGATCTATTTTTTAAATTATCTTTCATTTATGTGGCTTAGATTGGTATGTCCCTGCCTCCTAACAGAAACTTGCCACTTTGAATTCTTGTGCCAGTCTTTGCTTCATGCTTACTGAGTAACAAGGAGCATAATTTTGTGTGGTATTCAAGATGGAACTGACAGGTTTTCACTTTGGGATGTTATAGTTAACACCATACCATATTTTAACTTCATTCTACAAAATACAAGTAAATCTTTTGCTTTCTACAGATTTCTGTGCATTTTTCATAGTTTATAATATGAATAATTTTGTTCTAGTGCATTCTGAATGTTCTTTCTTGGCCAAAAACACCTTTGCTTTCCTGAAGAACCTGTAGGATTCCATGATACCAGGGATGTGATCTCTCCCATTTGCCATTATTTTTGTGATCCCCCCCCTCATTTAGGGGCTAATACTGTTCTCACTACGGATTCTACTTTGACTCAGATCCCAGAAGAAAACAAAGAGCTACGTGCTTGGAGGGGATTTTGGATGTGTGACTTTAGGGACAACTCTAAAAGATACATTTTTTCCCATGTTTCCTCTATTCAGCTCAGTTCATCCAGAAAAGGTCCAAGAATGCATGACCAAACTCCTGTTTAGTATAAACAGTATGCATTTGAATTTACCTTTTCTACTTTAGATTAGGGGAAAACTGAGATGGAGTCTATGGAGATAAAAACACTCAACATCTAAGTCATTTTTCAATCAATTTGGCAAGATGAAAACAGGGAAATGCAAATCAAAACTAAAATGAGAAGTCACCTAACAAACACTTAGAATGGTGATAGCATGTGGAGAAAAAGAAACTCTTGTGCACTGTTGATGGGAATGTAAACTGGTGCAGCCACTGTGAAAAAGAGTATGGAGTTTCCTCAAAAAATTAAAAAATAGACCTGCCATATGATTCAGCATTTCCACTTCTGGGTATTTACCTGAAGAAAACAAAAACACTAATTTGAAAAGATACATGCACTTAAATGTTCATTCCTGTGTCATTTACAAAAGCCAAGACAATGGAAATGACCTAAGTGTCCATCAATGGATAATGAATAAATAAGTTGTGATATAGTGATATTATATATACATATATATATGTATATATATATATATATATATATGATGGAATATTATTCATCCCTGAAAAAGAATGTAATCTTGCCATTTGTGACCTTGAAGGCTTTATGCCAAGTAAAGTAAGTTGGACAGAAAAAGAAAATTAACATATGGTCTCACTTGCCTGTAGAACCTAAATCAAAGCATAGCAAAAACCAAACAAGACAGAACAAAACAAAATATTTGAGCTCATGGGTATAGAGAAGAGATTAATGGTTGCCTGAGGTGGGGTATGGCAGTGGACAAAGTGAATAAAGGGGGTCAAAGTTATACATTTACGGGTATAAAATGAGTAAGTCAGGGTGATACAATGTACAGCACAGTGACTACAGTTAATAATACTGTATTGAACATTTAAAAGTAGTAAGGAGAGTGGATGTTGAAAGTTCTCATCAAAGGAAAGAAAAGTAACTATCTATGGTGTCAGATGTTAACTGGATTTTATTGTGGTGATCATTTTACAATATATACAAATTTCAAATCACTGCATTGCACACCTGAAATTAATATAATGTTCTGTAAATTAAACCTCAATAAAAAAAAACAGAATTATTTTCTTTCATTAATATTTTTTCTTCTTAAATTTTAGTCTTAAATATTTATGGTAAAGACATTTCCTTTCATTAACTTGAGAAAATATTGGACAATACAATTATAACTTGTTAAAATAAATTTTTGATTTTTTAAACATCTTTATTAGAGTATAATTGCTTTACAATGGTGTGTTAGTTTCTGCTTTATAACAAAGTGAATCAGTTATACATATAATATGTCCCCAAATATCTTCCTCTTGCATCACCCTCCCTCCCACCCTCCCTATCCCACTCCTCTGGGTGGTCACAAAGTACCAAGCTGATCTCCCTGTGCTATGTGGCTGATTCCCACAAGCTTTCTATTTTACGTTTGGTAGTGTGTACATGTCCATGCCACTCTCTCACTTTGTCCCAGCTTAACCATCCCTCTCCCCATATCCGCAAGTCCATTCTTTAGTACATCTGCATCTTTATTCCTGTCTGGCCCTTAGGTTCTTCTGACCATTTTCTTTTTTTTTTTTTCTTTATTTTTTTTTAAGATTCCATATATGTGTGTTAGCATACAGTATTTGTTGTTCTCTTTCTGACTTACTTCATTCTGTATGACAGTCTCTAGGTCCATCCACCTCACTACAAATAGCTCAGTTTCATTCCATTTTATGGCTGAGTAATATTCCATTGTATATATGTGCCACATCTTCTTTATCCATTCATCTGTCCATGGACACTTAGGTTGCTTCCATGTCCTGGCTATTGTAAATAGAGCTGGAATGAACATTTTGGTACATGACTCTTTTTGAATTATGGTTTTCTCAGGGTATATGCTCAGTAGAGGGATTGCTGGGTTGTATGATAGTTCTATTTTTCATTTTCTAAGGAACCTCCATACTGTTCTCCATAGTGGCTGTATCAATTTATATTCCCACCAACAGTGCAAGAGGGTTCCGTTTTTTCCACACCCTCTGCAGCAGTTATTGTTTGTAGATTTTTTGATGATGGCCATTCTGACCAGTGTGACATGATATCTCATTGTAGTTTTTATTTGCATTTCTCTAATGATTAATGATGTTGAGTATCCTTTCATGTATTTGTTGGAAATCTGGTTATTTTCTTTTGAGAAATGTCTATTTAAGTCTTCTGCCCATTTTTGGATTGGGTTGTTTGTTATTTTTGATATTGAGCTGCATGAGTTGCTTGTATGTTTTGGAGATTAATCCATTGTCAGTTGCTTCATTTGCAAATATTTTCTCCCATTCTGAGGGTTCTCTTTTTGTCTTGTTTATGTTTTCCTTTGCTGTGAAAGCTTTGAAGTTTCATTAGGTCTCATTTGTTTACTTGTGTTTTTATTTCCATTTCTCTAGGAGGTGGGTCAAAAAGGATCTTACTGTGTTTTATATCATAGAGTGTTCTGCTTATATTTTCCTCTAAGAGTTTGATGGTGTCTGGCTTTACATTTAGGTATTTTATCCATTTTCAGTTTATTTTTGTGTATGGTGTTAGGGAGTGTTCTAATTTCATTCTTTTCCATGTAGCTCCCCAGTTTTCTCAGCACCACTTATTGAAGAGGCTGTCTTTTCTCCACTGTATATTCTTGCTTCCTTTATCAAAGATTAGGTGGTCATATGTGTTTGGGTTTAACACTGGGCTTTCTATCCTGTTCCATTGATCTATCTTTCTGTTTTTGTGCCAGTATCATACTGTCTGGATTATTGTAGCTTTGTAGTATAGTCTGATGTCAGGGAGCCTGATTCCTCCAGCTCCGTTTTTCTTCTCAAGATTGCTTTGGCTATTCAGAGTGCTTTGTGTTTCCATACAAATTGTGAAATTTTTTGTTCTATTTCTCTGAGAAATGTCTGTGGTAATTTGATAGGGATTGCACTGAATCTGTATATTGCTTTGGGTAGTAGAGTCATTTTCACAATGTTGATTCTTCCAATCAAAGAACATGGTATATCTCTCCATCTGTTTGAATCAGCTTTAATTTCTTTCATCAGCGTCTTATAATTTTCTGTATACAGGTCTTTTGTCTCCTTAGGTAGGTTTATTCCTAGATATTTTATTCTTTTTGTTGCAATGGTAAATGGGAGTGTTTTCTTAATGTCACTTTCAGATTTTTCATCATTAATATGTAAGAATGCTAGAGATTTCTGTGCATTAATTTTGTAGCCTGCTACATTACCAAATTCATTGATTAGCTCTGGTAGTTTTCTGGTAGCATCTTTAGGAATATCTATGTATATATCATGTCACCCACAAACATTGACAGCTTTACTATTTCTTTTCCAATTTGGATTCCTTTTATTTCTTTTTCTTCTTTGATTGCTGTGGTTAAAACTTCCAAACCTATGTTGAATAAAAGTGGTGGGAGTGAGATACCATGTCTTTTTCTTCATCTTAGTGGAAATGGTTTCAGTTTTTCACCATTGAGGGCAATGTTGGCTGTGGGTTTGTCATATGGCCTTTATTAGGTTGAGGTAAGTTCCTCTACCTCTACTTTCTGGAGGGTTTTTATCATAAATCGGTGTTGGATTTTGTCAAAAGCTTTCTCTGCATCTATTAAGATGATCATATGATTTTTCTCCTTCAATTTTTTCAATATGGTGTACCACACTGATTGATTTGCGTATATTGAAGAATCCTTGCACTCCTGGGATAAACCCCACTTGATCATAATATATGATCCATTTAATGTGATGTTGGATTCTGTTTGCTAGTATTTTGTTGAGGATTTTTGCATCTATGTTCATCAGTGATATTAGCCTGCAGTTTTCTTTCTTTGTGACATCTTTTTCTGCTTTTGGTATCAGGGTAATGTTGGCATCATAGAATGGGTTTGGGAGTGTTCCTTCCTCTGCTACATTTTGGAAGAGTTTGAGAAGGATAGGTGTTAGCTCTTTCTTAATTGTTTGATAGAATTTGCCTGTGAAGCCATCTGGTCCTAGTTTTTTGTTTGTTAGAAGATTTTAAATCATAGTTTCAATTTCAGTGCTTGTGATTTGTCTGTTCATATTTTCTATTTCTTCCTGGTTCACTCTTGAAAGGTTGTGTATTTCTAGGTATTTGTCAATTTCTTTCAGGTTGTCCATTTTATTGGCATATATTTGCTTGTCGTAATCCCTCATGATCCTTTTTATTTCTGCAGTGTCAGTTGTTACTTCTCTATTATCATTTATAATTCTATTGATTTAAGTCTTCTCCCTTTTTTTCATGATAAGTCTCGTTAATAGTTTTTCAATGTTGTTTATCTTCTGAAAGAACCAGCTTTTAGTTTTATTGAGCTTTGCTATTGTTTCCTTCATTTCTTTTTCATTTATGTCTGATCTGATCTTTATGATTTCTTTCCTTCTGCTAACTTTGGGGATTTTTTTGTTCTTCTTTCTCTAATTGCTTTAGGTGTAAGTATAGGTTGTTTATTTGAGATGTTTCTTGTTTCTTAAGGTAGGCTTGTATAGCTATAAACTTCCCTCTTAGAACTGCTTTTGCTGCATCCCATAGGTTTTGGGTCATTGTGTTTTCATTGTCATTTGTTTCTTGATAGGCTTTGATTTCACCTTTGATTTCTTCAGTGATCTCTTGGTTATTAAATAGTGTGTTGTTTAGCCTCCATGTATTTGTATTTCTTCCGGATTTTTTTGCAATTGATATCCCATCTCATAGCATTGTGGTCAGAAAAGATAGTTGATACAATTTCAATTTTCTTAAATTTACCAAGGCTTTATTTGTTACCCAAGATATGATCTCTTCTGGAGAATGTTCCATGAGCACTTGCGAAGAATGTGTATTCTGTTGTGTTTGGATGGAATGTCCTTTAAATATCAATTAAGTCCTTCTAGTTTAGTATCATTGAAAGCTTATGTTTCCTTATTTATTTTCATTTTGGATGATCCGTCCCTTGGTGAAAGTGGGGTGTTAAAGTCACCTACTATGATTGTATTACTGTTGATTTCCATTTTATATCTCTTAGTATTTGCCTTATGTATTGAGGTTGTCCTATTTTGGGTGCATAAATATTTACAGTTGTTATATCTTCTTGTTGGATCAATCCCTTGATCATTATGTAGTGTCCTTCTTTGTCTCTTGTAATAGTCTTTGTTTTATAGTCTATTTTGTCTGATATGAGAATTGCTACTCCAGCTTTCTTTTGATTTCCATTTGCGTGGAATATCTTGTTCCATGCCCTCACTTTCAGCCTGTTTGTGTCCCTAGGTCTGAAGTGAGTCTCTTGTAGACAGCACATATATTGGTTTTGTTTTTATATTCATTCAGCCAGTCTATGTCTTTTAGTTGGACCATTTAATCCATTTACATTTAAGGTAATTATCGACATGTAGGTTCCTCTTACCATTTTCTTAATTGTTTTCAGTTTATATTTGTAGGTCTTTTCCTTCTGTTGTGTTTCTTGCCTAGGGAAGTTCCTTTAGCATTTGCTGTAAAGTTGGTTTGGTGGTGCTGAATTCTATTAGCTTTCACTTGTCTGTAAAGCTTTTAATTTCTCTGTCAAATTTCAATGAGATCCTTGCTGGATAGCATAATCTTGGTTGTAGATTTTTCTCTTTCATCACTTTAAATATATCCTGCCAGTCCCTTCTGGCTTGCAGAGTTTCTGCGGAAAGATCTGCTCTTAACCTTATTGGGATTCTGTTATGTGTTACTTGTTGTTTTTCCCTTGCTGCTTTTAATATTTGTTCTTTGTATTTAATTTTTGATAGTTTGATTAATGTGTGTCTTGGCGTGTTTCTCCTTGGATTTATCCTGTATGGACTCTCTGTGCTTCCTGGACTTGATTAAATATTTCCTTTTCCATGTTAGGGAAGTTTACAACTATAACTTTTTCAAATATATTTTCAGTCCCTTTTTTTTTTCTCTTCTTCTTCTGGGACCCCTATAATTTGAATGTTGGTTCGTTTAATGTTGTCACAGACGTCTCTGAGACTGTCCTCTCTTCTTTTCATTCTTTTTTCTTTATTCTGTTCTGCAGTATTTATTTCCAATATTTTATCTTCCAGGTCACTTATCTGTTATTCTACATCAGTTATTCTGTTACTGATCCCTTCTAGAGAATTTTTAATCTCATTTATTGTGTTGTTCATCTCTGTTTGTTTGCTGTTTATTTCTTCTTGGTCCTTGTTAAACGTTTCTTGGATTTTCTCTTTTGTATTTCCAAGATTTTGGATCATATTTACTATCATTCTTCTGAAATATTTTTCACGTCGACTTCCTATTTCCTCTTCATTTGTTAGGTCTTCTGGGTTTTTGCCTTGTTCCTTCATCTGCTCTGTGCTTCTCTGTCTTCTCATTTTCCTTAACTTACTGTGTTTGGGGTCTCCTTTTCGCTGGCTGCAGGTTCGTAGTTTCCATTCATTTTGGTGTCTGTCCCTAGTGGCTAAGGTTGGTTAAGTGGGTTGTGTAGGCTTCCTGTTAGAGGGGACTAGAGCCTTTGCTCTGGTGGATGACGCTGGATCTAGTCTTTCTGGTGGGCAGGTACATGTCTGGTGGTGTGTTTTGGTGTGTCTGTTGCCTTATTATGATGTTAGGCAGCCTCTGTGCTAATGGATGGGTTTGTGCTCCTCTCTTCCTAGTTGTTTGGCATAGGGTGTCCATCACTGTAGCTTGCTGGTCATTGAGTGGAGCTGGGCCTTAGCATTTAGATGGAGATCTCTGGGAGATTTTCACTGCTTGATATTACGTGGAGCTGGGAGGTCTTTTGTGGACCAGTGTTCTGAACTTGGCTCTCCCACCTCAGTGGCACAGCCCTGTGCCTGTTTGGAGCACCAAGAGCCTGTCTTCCACATGGTTCAGAATAAAAGGGAGGAAAAAAGAAAGAAAAAAGAAAGAAAGAAGAAGATAAAATAAAATAAAGTAAAATAAAATAGTTATTAAAATAAAAAAATATTTATTAAGAAAAAAAGTTTTTAAGTAAAAAAAAAAAAAGAACTGACAGAACCCTAGGACAAATGGTAAAAGCAAAGCTCTACAGACAGAATCAAACACAGAAGCATACACATACAGACTCGGAAAAAGGAAAAAAAGGAGGGAAAAAAATATATATGATATATATATATATATATATATGTATATATATATGTATATGATATATATATATATTCCCCTTTTTTCCTGATATATATATATATATATATATATATATATATATATATATATATATATATATATATATATATATATATATAATTGCTCCCAAAGCTCACCTCCTCAATTTGGGGTGATTTGTTGTCTATTCAGGTATTCCACAGATTCAGGTTACATCAAGTTGATTGTGGAAATTTAATCCGCTGCTCCTGAAGATGCTGGGAGAAATTTCTCTTTCTCTTCTTTGTTTGTACAGGTCTCGGGGTTCAGCTTTGGATTTGGACCTTCCTCTGTGTGTAGGTCTCCTGAGGGGGTCTGTTCTTCGCTCAGACAGGACGGGGTTAAAGGAGCAGCTGATTCGGGGGCTCTTGCTCACTCAAGCCTGGGGGAGGGAAGGGTAAGGTGTGCAGGGAAAGCCTGCAGTGGCAGAGGCCAGCGTGATGTTGCAGTAGCCTGAGGCGTGCTGTGCATTCTCCCGAGGAAGCTGTCCCGGGATCACAGGACCCTGGCAGTGGCAGGCTGCACAGGCTCCTGGGAGGGGAGGTGTGGATAGTGACCTGTGCTTGCACACAGGATTCTTGGTGGCACAGCAGCAGGCTTAGCATCCCCTGCCCTACTCTGGGGTTCGCACTGATAGCTGTGGCTTGCACCTGTCTCTGGGGCTCCTTCAAGCAGCGCTCTTAATCCCCTCTCCTTGTGCACCAGGAAAGAAAGAGGCAAGAAAAACTCTCTTGTCTCTTTTGCAGCTCCAGACATTTTCCTGGACTTCCTCCCGGCTAGCTGTGGCACAGTAGCCCCCTTCAGTCCGTGTTGATGCAGCCAACCACAGTCCTTTCCCTGGGATCTGAACTTCGAAGCCCGAACTTCAGCTCCCAGCCCCCACCTGTCCCAGCAGGTGAGCAGACAAGCCTCTCAGGTTGGTGAGTGCCAGTCGGCACTGATCCTCTGTGTGGGAATCTCTCTGCTTCGTCCCCCGCACCCCTGTTGCTGCGCTCTCCTTGTGGCTCCAAAGCTCCTCCCCTCTGCCACCCGCAGTCTCTGCCCACGAAGGGGCTTCCTAGTGTGTGGAAACCTTTCCTCCTTCACAGCTCCCTCCCACTTGCACAGGTACTGTCCTTATTATTTGTCTCTGTTTTTTACTTTTTCTTTTACCCTACCCAGGTACGTGGGGAGTTTCTTGCCTTTTCGGAGGTCTGAGGTCTTCTTCCAGTGTTCAGTAGTTGTTCTGTAGGAGTTGTTCCACATGTAGATGTATTTCTGATGTATTTGTGGGGAGAAAGGTGATCTCCACATCTTACTCTTCTGCCATCTTGAAGCTCCTCCCCCAATTTTTTGATGTTTTAAAAGGTATTCTTGACTTATGTCACTTTTAACTTGGTACTGTCTTTCATCTGTTTAATCAAGTCCTTTTCCTCTCCAGTGCTTCAAGTACCTTATGTGCTTATACACACCTGTCCCACAAAAAAGATACACATAAATGCCCATACACACTCTCTTCACAAGTGAATATCAAAGAGAGGTCCATCAATTTATTAATTTATTCAGTGTTATTTGCATTGAATGAATGAGATTTTATATTTTCCAATAGTATTTACTTTTCATACCATTTAGTTTATAATAAAAAATAAGGATCAGACACACATCCTATACACATGTGAATTTTTAAGCACTAGAGCTTACACAAATTAACAAATGATTAGCCTTGACTAAAGAGAAACTGAATATTAAGAGAGTGATAATACTTTGTTCCTTGTTACTTAACAAAATTCTTGTAAGATATTTAACTCTTACTTGTGTGTCTCTTTTTTCTCTTAATTTATTAATTAATATATATTTTTTCAGAAATTTTATGTCATTCAGTTTTGGTTATAGGTGTGACTTAAATTTAGTTCTACCTGCCTTTTCAACAAAAACACATCCATTAATACAATCTTAATAGAATAAGCATGGAATGCCAACCCTTCAGTGCTTGAAAACCATACATTCATACACCATGTTTATGTTCTTCTGGCGAGTTAACATTATTAATCAATATCTCATACTGAGGGACTCAAGATGCTTCCCAAGAAATGATCAATACTATTTTGATTCCACTGATATATCTTGAGCTTGGTTTTTTGTTTGCTATTCTTGCTTATTTATTTGTTTGCTATTTGTATTCAATTCTAGCTTAGTAGATCACATAAAATCATTTTATTTTATTTTTTTTTATGTTGTAAGAATTGACTGTCCTAACTTGAGAAATATACAAGAAGGTCCAACATTTGTACCTACTTCTCAAACCACTAGACATGGAGTAGGGAGGATAAAAACAGAGATCAAATCTTTCCTTCTGGAGATTTTCAGAATCAGAGTTAGAAAAAGTCTTTCTTTGGGATTTTGCCAATCAATATTTACAAGATTTCCATGAAATGGTTAGAACTGAGACACCATGCTGAACAAGTCAAATGTGGCTGAATTTCACCCTGGGAAGATTGTTGCAGGTATTTAATTATCCATGGGCTCCAGTCAAGCAATTCAATACTCAATCTGCTCAAAGCCCAAGAATATAAAAATCACATAAGGAATTCCAGTTTGAAAGAATATTTTCTTTTTAATTTCTGTCGTACAATGGCAGGTCATCTGATATCATGTCACATCAGCTTAACTCCCTGGCTGCAACAGTGTTGTGCTGTATCAGTGGGGGAAATGTACAAACAGTTTCTTTTCCTCAATCAGATTTCCGTGGTGTCAAGTCTGGACAGCAAGCAGTCAATCCCAATTGAGCAAGCAGATGGTGACAGAACAGATTAATAAGTGGATCCTCTTTATCTGAAGAGCTGGCAGGCATCATGTTTCGCCAGGTACCTGAGTTATATTTTTAAATAAGTTAATGCATCCAGCATTTACAAAGGGAAAATGGAGTTCACTGGAAGATTGGCACCAGTGGGGAACACGATGTGGGAGGTGGAGCTCAAGGTGTGCTTTGACGGAGGAAGTCAATTTGGGACAGTGGAGGAAGGAAAATAGTTGCTGTCCCTGTTTCACCATCTTGTTTGGAAAAAAATTAAATGTACCCTGGAAAGCACACAGAACACATCTGAATAGCATTCTGAATCTGGTAATGCAATTTTGTTTTTAAAACTTGAAACACCATCATCACTGCCACAACAGAACCATCATCAGGGCAAAATACAGAGGTTTTATTTGTTCATTTCTTTATTTGTTCTGCACCTTACGCAGCACAGAATTCTCTGGAAGCTACACAGGAAGTAGAGAAATTGGACCTTCAAACAAAGCAGGCAAAAGTGACCTATTAAGTTCAACTATAAAACAATAACACTGGGGTGTGTGGGTGTGTGGGGGGGAATGTGTGTGTGTATGCATGAAAAATTCATTAAATAACATTGAAATCAAGCCCAAAAGGAAACACAATTTTGTTTTGAACTGAGGCAACCAATAAACCAATATATAAGTAACACATTTATAATAACCCCCAAAACTTCCAAATAATGCTGCCTTGAAAACAGAACTTTTTATATTATAGGCAACAATGTGATCAATAGCATATACTTTGAATATTAGCCTGTCTCAACCAGGAAGAGTAAGTCCCTAAAAGGAAAAGATAAACTTTGTTACCACATTTTCCAGGGTATGTTTTCCCACAGATGGAATTATAGGAAGGTCCAAGTTCAATTATTAACTGCAAAAATGCATGGCCTATTTCAAATATCCCATTTCCAAATTAACCCTGACTTACCAAAGAAGTCCTGGGAACATAAATGAGGATACACCAGTTAGCTGCTAGCTTGTATGTGAATGAATATGTATAATTAAAAGAAAAAAATATTGTCCAACTTTTTGAAATTATATCATTTGTCTTTGACTCCTTTCTCTGTCTTGGTGGTAGAAGAGGATTCTTGGGCCTGTGCCACATTACCCAGATTGAACAAGGCAAAATCGAGTGTTTCATGTTCACAGGGTTTGCCTCAACACTTGATTTGAAAGCTGGAAGTCAAACTCCATTTGCTTGTGTTGTTCCCATGGGTAGATAAAAAAAATACATTTGAAAAGAATAATCTGGGACCTCTAGGGAGAATATTGTGTTGATTGAGATGAAGTGTGCAAGGCTAAAGGAGCAAATTTCTCCTAAAATGAGACTCAGGAAAATTAAGTAGCAAGGGAGAAATGAGGTAACAATAAATACTTAATTTGGAAAGGTTTTTAAGTCTCCCAGAGTTCCTGAATCCTCTGATCTCAGCGTCTTAGGTTTAGTCAGTGATTAAATGATTATTGGATATGACAGTACAGTGTGGTGGGAGTTTCCTCTGTAACTTCTGTATGGCAACAACTATTTGCTTCCCTTGGAGGATAGAGGCATGAGTATTGGTGTTATATGTCTAAGCTATGTTGGGATGTAAAAATGAAATGAAAGAACCCTGGACTTTCTTTCAAGTCATTTGAGAAACCAGAGAAAACCAAGGAAGTAGAAACAGCCTTGGCATTGAGAGCTGAGGCCATCCTGGGACCCAGAGAGGGAAAAAGTGACTGCAGGAAGACTGGATGCAGTTAGTATAGTGCAGCCATCTTGGGACAGGAAGATGCGATGGAGCTGTAGTGGGCAGCAGGCCTGGACATAAGCTTGACAAATTGGTTCTGGGAAAGCTTGGAAGGATCACTAGACCTAGATGTACTGCTCCAAGACAGTCACCTCAGAT
The DNA here is from genome assembly GCF_949752795.1 of Hyperoodon ampullatus. Classification (NCBI taxonomy): domain Eukaryota; kingdom Metazoa; phylum Chordata; class Mammalia; order Artiodactyla; family Ziphiidae; genus Hyperoodon; species Hyperoodon ampullatus. The sequence continues at coordinate 55,505,790 of NC_136926.1, read as the reverse complement.
TAGAAATGTAAGCAGTTTTGTCTTTCTTCAGTTCTTCTCATGCCCAGCAGAAAACATTTCTAGTGTTTTATTTCTTATCACCCACCTCTCCTTCTCTCACACTGCCTCTCAGAAGCATAGCTGTAAAAATGATAGCCAAGTGGGTCTTCCAAGGAAACAAAAGATGGTCAGTCCTTGAGCAAGCTCCATGTCCTACAGACCAATAAAGGATTGATAATATCTCTGTCTACAATGTCCTTCTCTGACTTCTGGTGTGAATTAGAGATACCAACAATGAAATATAACCATATAGCTTTTGCAGAATATAATAAAAATAAAATAAAATTTAGAAGTAAAACCAAGATTACCACTTCTGTAACATAACAGGTTTCATTTCCTGAAGTCTCAATTGTTGAATTTAGTCCAATATATAAGAGAGATAGAAAGATGAGTAAGACATTATCCCTGCTCAAAAGAAAAGGAAGAAAATATTCATCTACAGTAACCATGATATATTAAGCGTTACTCTATTCATTTACGAAATAGTCTAAGGAAGAAAAGAAGAAACATGTATTTCAACAATTTCTTATACTAGGTAAAATATTTTTCATATTGTAACATAGACTTTAAATATGTCAACCTTGAGATTTGCATTGTAGGTGTATACCGTATTTTATTATATATTTTACTTTTTGTAGGATATAAAAGATGTTTTTCACATTTTCTTATTATTAATACAATTGTAATAAACATCTTTTAATATGTAATTTTCTTCTTTTATATTATCTTTACACTTTATTTACATGAGTATGTCAAAAGAAAAGCAAGCAGTTATTATTAACATATTTTTTTTCCCCTGTGGAGAAACTAGTATAGGTCCTTTAACATTCGTCTTCCTTTAGGTCCTCTAGAAATATGCCACACCCAGGTAAGAACTGGCTGGTTGCTCATAATAGAACTGCAGAAGAACATTCTGGGGCAGCTTTGATAGAACGTTTTAACATGACTTAGTCAGATTGAACTTGAAACAGTTTTGCTGGTTATCTCTCCTTGTTTTGTCTTTTACCCTTTCCAAGTTCTAGCTTCTCTTATCTTTACTAATTTAATTAATATTTATCCACCACTGCTCTACTAAATTCTCTCTCTGACCAACCCTCAAACTTCTCTGCTTTATTCACCCATGGTAAATAACAAAACACCTTTCCCAGCTTAGCCCAGACCTTGGTTCCTTACCTCCTATAGCCAGCTGCAATAAGACAAAACCATGGAGGAGTCCAATAGTTAGAAGATGAAAATCTGCCTTCACAGTTGATATTCAAGCTGCCTTACTCCCAGGAAATGTTTGAATGACACGTAATAACAATTCAGTACATAATAAAACTCAGAAAAATTTTCCAAGGAATCCCTATACCTACAATTTTTGCTCAGCTGAAGGTGATACACCATCACATACCATGAAAAATGTTTTTGAGTTTCATTGATCTCTTGATTTCCGCTTCTTATCCATTCAGCTGGCTCTTCTTGTCATACATAGAGTGTGAGTACAATGACTGTATTAGGGTGAAAACCTCTATCTTTATGCTGAACAGACTTGAACTATTCATTAATTCTCTGTATATGTGTAATTGTATATAACTGTATATAACTATATATATATAATTCATGCTAGCTTTCATAGAACATATATTTAAGTAACAAAATCACACAGAAAAAAAGAGTTGTTTGTTTCACAGTCACATTCACTATACTTTATAGAATAAGGATGGCTTCTTCCTTTCTCTTAACCTATAGATTTCATTAAAAAAACACTCAGTTATGTACAATAAAATGTGCAAATGTATATATACATATATAAATATAAACATATTTATTTATTTATTTATTTATTTATTCTTAGGCACAGGTTTTCTCTTCTGAAAATGTTATAAGCTCCTGAGGACAGAGGTTGTGACTTGTATTTCCCTTGTATTTTATTCAGTTATTAGAATAGTACTAAGTACAATAAATATCATCTGAGTGATGAATTTATGTTAAATATTAGCTATATCTCTAGGGTAGCCTTTAATTTATTATCACAAATGACCCTCAAGTTTCATTTTCTACTTATAGATTTCCTAATTATTTTACTATCTTTCACAGTCCATTGGATGTTCACCAAGAATAAACAGATGTGTTTGCAATGACTAGTATTAAAATTGCCAAAGAAGACAATTGTTAAGGTACAAGAAAGACTCATGGTACTTTTCTGGTGGTCCAGTCATTAAGAATCTGCCTTCCAATGCAGGTGATATGGGTTTGATTCCTGGTTGGGGAACTAAGATCCCACATGCTGTGGGGCAACTAAGCTCACATGCCACAACTAGAGAGCCCACACACTGCACCTACTGAGCCTGCACACTCTAGAGCTTGTGTGTCACAACTAAAGAGCCCACATGTTACAATGAGATCCTGCATGCTGCAACTGAGACCCGACTCAGCCTAATAAATAAATAAATTTTAAAAAAAGAAAGACTCATTATGTGATTAAAATCAGCTCCCTGATACCAAAATAGGCAGAAACCAAAGTATAAAAGCAAACTTAAGGTCTTGCCTCTTTTCTATCTTTAATCAGAATCTGTGGCAGCCTCCCTTTCTAGATAACTACTGGTCTTTACTTTCTTCCCAGAATAGAAGCCACTTCATTATATCTCTTTTTTTTCCCCCTTTGATAAATGATTCCATTTTTCCCCATGTTGGTTGGCAGAATGGCCAACATTAAATGTTCACTTGTTTAAACCAATGGAGTGTGGTCAGTTAATTCCCAAGGGAGGAGAGGAGGACAAACAGGTCTAAAATGGCATATTTTAAGAACACAATCAATTCATTATCTTTTTCATAATGTTCACATATGAAAGCATTAATCATCATGGTGTGGCACTGGGAAGGAAGTTCTTACCTAAGCAAGTTATGCTTTACAATATATCTTTAGTGTTTAATGGCCTTTGCAGCTTAGATTTTATTGTGTGCTCACTCATCTGTTGTTTTATGAGCCAGTCTGTGTCTTTGTGATGAACTGATTAAGCAACTGGTTTTGAAGTTAAATTCATACGCAAGTCAACACTCCATCCATATCTAACTAAAGACTTTAATCCATTATGATCTCATCTCTTCCCTAGTATATACAGTGTCAGGGGTGGGGAAAGCTTCTGGAAGAACTTAAGGCTGAATAATAAATTAAGGAGTTGAAGAACTCTAGATGGTGACTGAAAAATGAGAATATTAAGGGACTATCCTGGAGGTCTTCTTCATATATGCAAAATGTTATCTATGTTAAAGTGAAAAATAAACTCACTATCTACTAGTGAGTTTATAATAATAAACTCCAGAGAAGACAATAGTCCTATGAAAAAGAATAAGGATCAAGATAAGATCCTTTCTCAGCATGAAACATGAAACAAATTAACTGAGGAAAAGTTGAGGTTTTGGTCAATGAAATGATTACAGAAGAATCTGGGTGAAGATCTGTCCAAGGTATTGAAGTGAATCCTGCATATGTTAGGAGATTGAACTTGGTAACATTCACAGTTAGAGTCCATGATGTTAATCTTTATTTGAGATTAAACAGGATAGGAGAGCAAAATTTGCTACCCCTAAATGTCTCCTTGGCATGTGGCTTATTTCAAGCTGAAAATAATCAAGGCCCAAAAACTCAGAAAGAAATTTTGACCTTCCTCTTAACTGCCTGAAGAATATAGATAAAGGGCCTATTACAGGAATAGATCTATCACCAGAGATGTCTACAATGAATAAAGGTGAGGGATAGAGGGGAAAATTCTTAGAGAACAGAGTTCTCTCTGTGTCCCATAATCTCTGCATGTCCCAGCAAACATTTATCTCCCAAACATTTGTTTTTTTTCCATCTCCCACGTGAATTGCCTTCTTCCCCACTGAAGTCTCAAACCACTATCCCTAAATCCTCTTTTGTCTTTAGCTGAAGATGGAATTTAACGTGTGAGCTTCAGCCATTTTGGAAAGTTAGTCAGTTCTTCTGGGTCTCTCCATCTATGTATGTTACTAAACTTTAGTTTGATTTTTTCCTATTAATCTATCTCATGTCAATTTCATTCTTAGACCAGCCAGAAGAACCTAGGAGGGTAGAAGAAAATTTCTTCTTCCCCAGCAATAGTCTTAACCACTTACTAACCAATCAACATGGTGAAATAACCAGTTTGGTTGTTTTCTCTTCTCTTCCTTTCTATTTGTGTTTGTTGAATTTATTTTTTTAACTCAACATAAGCCTTTTAATGATGATTATCTCTTATATATAAGCATAGTCACAGCTTCAAATGTTCACTGATGCAAACAAAAAATTCAGAGCTAATTTGGGCACTAAAGTGTACCTTTATACCCTTCTATGCTCAACTACCTTCCCTGGTTAGTATGATGCTACTCTTCAAACAAACTGGTTTATAGTATCAAAATTCAGAAGAGTCTGACTCATTTTTTTAATAAGGAAATAAAAATTGCTTAATTCTTTATTTTAGAAGAAAATTTACACTTTTAGGTCATGTATATTAATAAGTATTATCCAAAAAACAAAACAAAAAAATGTGAAGAACATTTCCAATTCATCCTAAAACATGTGCCAATTTAGCTTACAGCTCACCTAGGAAAGACTAGAATTTCTTCAAAGCCTTTAAAAAAATTTGTTGACTAAACAAAAATCCCCTATTTCTTTAATGCCATCTAATTTGGGTTTCCTTGAATATGCAAAATAGTTTATTTCTTATAAAGATTTCTCCTGTATTTGTAGATGGCAATTAAATCACCCCCTAACCTTCACTTCTGTATATTAAATTAGAACTCTATCTCCACCCCAGCACTGTTTTATGCCAGCTCTTTAAAGATTTATGTTGCTTTCTGCTGAATCCTTACTCAAAATTATTTCTGTACAAAACTGGGTTGAATTCTTTACATGCTAAAGCTCATACTGTCTTTCTAAGATTGATGTATATCATCAACTACATTTCGAAAGTTGAGGAAGAAGTTCAAGAGGAATTAGGCCTGTCATCATTAATAGACCCTGAATCATGGCTGGGATTAGAAATCAGAAGCTCACACTACAAATAATAACAAGATGAACAGCAACTTCATCACTCAGCAGTCACCAAACAGGTTACCCTCCAATATCATCTTTATTTTATAGCACTATATTTCTTACTTCTGGGGATCATTGTGAAATGGATGGGATGATTAGCTGGCTGTGATGGATGAAACCATGTTGATTACTTGCTTTCCAAGATTGAAGACTCTCTGAATGTTAAACCATAACCAGTCTGTGGTGGGCAGACTTTAAGGTGGCCCCATGACCCTCACCTCCTAATGTGCATGCTCTTGTATAATCTTCTCCCCTTGAGTGCAGATGCAAGCTTTGACTTTCTTCTAACTAGTAGAGTCTGCAAAGGTAGTGGGATATAATTTCCATGGTTATATAAGGTTATATATACTCTGTCTGGCTAGTGGACTTGCTCTTATTCTCCTACTAAGGAAGCAAGCTGCTATATTGTAAACTGTCTATGGAGAAGGTCACAAGGCAGGGAGCTGTAGAATTGAGGATGGCCTCCAGGTGACATCTAGTAAGAAGCTGTGCCTCTCATTCTATACAAACACAAGAAAATGAACTCTGCCAATAACAGAGTAAGCTTGGAAGTAGATTTTCCCCAGTTGAGCTGCCAGATGATAATATAACCTGGCCAAAAGATACCTTGATTGCAGCTTTGTGAAATCAAAGCAAAGGTCCCAGCTAAGCTATGCCTAGACTTTTGACCCACAAAGACTGTGACATAATAAATGTGCGTTATTTTAAGGTGTTTTCACATAATGTTTACACAATGTATGAAATTAATATGTCCTCTTTTCAGATAAGAAATTAAGAATATTGGCTATGATGAAGATATTTTCCCATTAAGCTCCATAAAGGGACCATAACTCAGAGCCACAAAGATGGTGGTAAGGACATTTTGTAAGCTTTAACCTAATGATATCTCAATGTAAGAAGATATGACACAAGATCACATTTAAGGCTAAATTCTGCCAATTTAGAGTTTTATTCTCCTCTCTTATACTCTTCAGGAAATTACTCAGTACAAACTGGAAATGTAGGATCTAAGTATGACATAGAAATGTTGATGTAATTTTAGCATTGTAAGGAGCTATGTTTTCATCAAGTCTTAACGAAACTTTAAATTCCAACTATGCATATTGGCCTTATTTTCAGATAGGTGTTTCCTTAAAACAAGAGAGTAAAGAGAGTTATTTATATTGCATGCATGGGAAAAATAAAAGTAAAAAGAAAGAGAATAAAGAAGGTAGGAGGGAAAGAAGAAAAAAGAGAAACAATGAAAGAAAGGGAGGGAAGAGAGGAAACAAGGAAAAAGGAAGATAGAGAAAGAAAACAAGATAAAGAAGGTTGACACAATGTAATAATAACACTTTCCTGAAAATATATAAAATGCAATTGTTTATAAGCCACTACAGTAAATTAGTTACTTTGACTTTATGTTAATATAGAATGATTCACAAAAAGCAAATATTTAAAATGAATAGAAATAGCTTATTATATGTTATAGGCATTACCACACATCTAAATTATTATAAAATTATTTAAAGTACTAAAAATTAATGACTCACTTTTGCAGAGTTTTGAGCATAATGATCACAAATTTTGAATCCTTCTCAAGTTTCAGGTTTCAGCTTATCTTCAACTACTTGTCTAGTTTATATTACCAGCTACCCTCTTTGAACAGATTTTTAGGTTTAATATCTACAGACCTCCAAATCTTTCCTTGCCTTACAACTCTAGCTGTCAACAAGACTGGCACTTATATCCTTTGTTACTTGACCATGATTAACTCTCTTCACTTAATATAGAAAATTAAATAAGAAAGATCTATTTATAAACTCTGACACACTCTGACATACTAAGCCAATGGTCTTCAAGGCCCTCAAGGAACAGAATTCAAAACTTTTGCCAGAGATTAGGCAAGGTTTTCTCAGGAAGAGTAGCATTCAGTCACTGATTCTGTAGTTTAATACTCCTGTACATTGTGATTTCCTTCTCAGGCATTCAGAGTCCTCCATGCCTTTCTTGGATAATCAAAGTTTTCTGTTTTGGTTTTCCATGTGCATTATTATACTTAAAAATACTCTAATCCTGTACTTTCTCACCCTTGAATATTCACCCACAGGAAAGCCTTCCTTGTACTGAGTATTAGGTGATGCTTGCTATCCTATCTACTTCTAGTCTAGAGTTCCACCTAAATTACTCCATGCAAACCAACCTTCCACTTAGAACGTCCCACTTCTCTATATCCAACTCATGATATGAAGGTACCTGACAAAAGTATGCTAGATTTGAACCTCAAAAGAGTGGGCAAATGCCTTCAGATTTCAAGGTCTGATCCAGACCTTTCCACTTCAGTTTATTCTTTGACCAATCTTGATGACTCAATCCTCAAAAAAATATTATTTAGTCTGGAACTTCTAGGATCAATTTAAGGACTCTATAGTACTTCTCAAATATCACAATAAAAGCCACTGTTCTACTTATATTGCACATAAGCATAGTGTGTGTATACCCATGTATCTAACAGGTAAAAATAAGGTTTCAATTACTTTTTATTCCCCAGAGTCAAAGATAAAGTATTTTGTACATAGTGTTTGATGCATTAACTATTAAATAATCAAGTACTTTGATGAAATAAATACTTGTTAATCAGCAGTTAAAAGCCAGTTTAAAACCAATTGAAAAACCTAAACTTAGAAGTAAACAGCTCAAATGGGGTTATTTTTCACTATTATTATGTTAAAAGGCATAATTGAAAATACTCAAGGTGCCCAATGCTAAATGTGGAAAATAACTCCCCAAGTAAAGGTAGTGGAGATAATATTTTAAGGAGATAGGACCAGGTCTCTAGGAGGCCAATAAGGTTATATTGCCTCAGCCTCATGATTCAGTGTTTACCAGGGAGATCATTTGCGTAACAAATGCAGGAGAACAGCTGCAAGTTTGCATGGGGTGGAGGTAAATTTAGGTGTGAAAGGAAGCTAATTGCCTTAGTGTGTGCCAAACTTTTCAGGTGCTAAAAAGATCCTGTTCAAGGACCCTGGGGAAGCTGGAAGGGGAGCCTGGAATGCACATGAACTCAGCTATTGACTCATATCCTAAAATCAGTAATAAAAAAAGAAGACCTTGATTGCAGCTGAGGACAAGAAAGAAGGTTAATCTGTCAATTGTCAATCTATTGATATATAGGTAAAGTAAATATAAACTTGATTTAATTATTATGTATTAATTCTTTCAGGAGAGAGGTAGATGGAGTCTAAATCAAATGCTTTGACCAAGGTGGATGCTTAGAACAAGATTTAGTTTCTAAAATCTCTGCTCATGTCTAGAGAGTGATAAATACGTTGTGCACAATTTCTACAGTATTTTGCGAGAAGATGGTCTTCAGACTATAAATAAAGGAAAAGTTATTCAGTTCTTCATTGTGACTTTGAATGCATAATGCATGTGTGTATGTAAGTGTGTGTGTGTGTGTGTGTGTGTGTGTGTGTGTGTAAATTTTCTGGATAAGATTCAGATTAAAAAAGTACTCAGTGCTTAATTCCATATACTTAACTGTGTTAACTGTTCTCTATAATGTTCTGAAATGATAAAGAGAAACAGCGAAGTAGCAAAGAAATCAACTAGTTTTCAATTAGACGTTTCAGTGGAGAAAAATAACAGATTTGTTTTAAGAGTGATTATGTTATTTGACAACATCTGCCACTGGTTCCTGGGGATTGTTTGATGGTGGGCCTATCCATATGAGATTCATGCCTGTGCCATCACATGTTCACCTTATGATAAGGCCTTATGATAGGACAAATAAATTTCCAACTCTGGAATCTTAAAAAATGCATCTATCTAAGATCCTTCCTGGCTTTAGGACTGGACTATTATCAAGCAATACCACAGATAGTGTTATTCTTCAATGTGTCTTCTTTACAAAGTATCCACTACCATTTGCATCAGTTCTTTACTCATAATTACCCAGAGATTTTCTGTCAGGGCTAGAGGGCAATTATGAAGCTGAAAATTTTAAAAAGCTAGCACTTGAGCCTGATATCCTACTACACAAAGCCTTAACTCATATTTAAGGAATGGGTAAAGTACTCTCTAGAATTTTCCTAAAAATTTTCACTCCTACATCTGTTTGCTAAACTTCTTTATCTACATTTTGTCAAAAGTCACTTCTTGCAAGGAGTCTTCCAAGATTCTCCCACTTCTTATTGTTGTATAGTATTTTGTCTACACTTAAATTATAACTCACCCCTCAATCTTAGAGCTAGGCCTAATGTTGGCTGCAGACATATTTTCCTTGGGTTCTTTTTTCTTGTGGCTTCTGAAGTCCAGTACACAAACAATTTTCACATTATAGACTTATTAGTTATAGGAGGACAGACCTGGAAAAACAAAATTAAATACATAGAAGGACAAGGTTATCCTACTTTCTAAAGCTCTTTTAATCATGCCCACTATTCTTTTCTTCTTGCTGGTTGTATTGAGATAGGCTTCTGCCATAGGACTTAATTCCTGTGTATCTCTTGAGTTTGCCTTTGAAAGTGGCAACTTGAGCCCCTTAGTTTTGAAAGCCTCACTTCCTCACTCTGGTCCTAACAATGCAGCCAATGATGCTCCATTTGTTTACAAAGATGAATTATATTTTCAGAAAACTTCCATTGCCTATTCAGTCTCTGTCTCAAACCGAGATATTTACACCTCAGAGTTTCTACATTTCTTCTCTGAATGTTAAGCTCTTGAAGAGGAGGCACAAAGATGTGACATGTTATCCAAGGTTCCTCTTCAGCTCTGGGGAAATACTATGACTTGAGGTGGGATATGTGCATGCTGATATATGTGGTAGTATTTTAGGACTCCAGAAATGAGGAAGAGATCTCTGTGGGGCATATATGTGATGAGTATGGAGGTGTAATTAAGAGAGATGTTTGTAATGATTTTTTTTTCTCTCACCATGTAGGGTTTGAGAAAGTTTAGGTATTTTTTTTAATACTCAAAAGTTTCAGGATGCCAAATGGACCATAAGCACTTATTAACGTGTTTCTTAGGGAAATAGTTTATGCCATTGAGTTGCATACTGAAGAGTTGGAAATAAATACTGTAAGTTTAGCTCACTGGCAAATACTCAATATACCTCTTGATAGATTAAAAACTGCAATGTCTTGGGAAGAATTACAAAGTAGTAATATTAATATATGTAGAATTTTATGTTATATGGTAATTCCCTAGTCTCTGGTGAAAGAAGGATCAAGTATGTTTGAAAAATGAGTGGGGTTAATTAGCGAAGGCCTATTATAACCAATACCAAATCTTCTATTGCATCAATTTCCTATTTTTTCCTCATTGGTAATGAAGAACAGCTGGTTCCTGTCCTGCATTTAATATATCATCATATTTCAGACACAATTCTCAGAGTACCCTTTAGTCTCCTCTTTGCCAAGCTAAACAACATCACTTTTTAAAACTTTTCCTGTGGGACCTATTTACCCTTGAATCATAGTGCACACACTTGAAGTATATTGCCTTCCATAATCCACAGTTTAAGCCTGTTAATTTTAGGAAAACTGCAAAAAGAAAAAAAAAAGTTTTGACAATAACTATTATACTTTGGTAATTATTTTATTATCAAGAAAAAAAAATCTTGCACAGTGGATACACATCAAAGAGTTTAACTTGAAGGATCTATATTTAGGTTTCCTGTTCCAAACCCATCCTCAAAATACACTCTTCAGATAGTGAGAGTTATGGCTGGCCTGTCCATCACAGTTGCCTGTATGGTCCTTAGTAATGGCCATGTGCAAATGTACATGTGATAAACTATATAGAGCAACAATAGGAATAGGTCAGCAGATCTACTGACTTTAAAAAAAAGTTTATTTTGGGAATTCCCTGTCGGTCCAGTGGTTAGGACTTTGTACTTCCACAGCAGGGAACCAGTTGTGATCTCTGGTCGGGGAACTAAGATCCCGCAAGCTGCATGGCATGACCAAAAAAAAAAAAAAAAAAAAAAAAAGCAGACAATTTTTAGAGCAGTTTTAGGTTTGCAGAAATACTGAACAGAAAGTACAAAGCTACTATATGCCCCTTTCCCATCCTTGCCCATATATACAGTTTCCTTTTGTTATTAATGTCTTGCATTTACTGTAGTATATTTGTTATAATTAATGAGCTTAATTGACTTTTTGACTCAGTTAGAAGCTATTTCCTGTCATATACTTGAATGTGTGCACCTCAAGGCTGTCTTTTAAGGGAACGTAGTCCAACACAGACAGGAAATAGGTTTCCTCCCATCTGCCAAGTGGATTGCTTGTTTACTTTGAAGAGATGCAATGTTTTCTGAGGCTGCTTCCATGCTCAGCAGGAAAGCAGGTCAGCTCTGATTAACAATGATTGCCATGCACAGAGATGAGAGGATGGTAACAGATGAAGCCTATCTGTTATATTGGAATACCAGAAAGGTATTGTATTATGAAGCAGAAGCCTGGATTCTCGATTTCTCCAGTATAATTTTGTGACCTCCAGGAGCTTATCTAACCCTTTCTGAACCTCAAGTTCAATAAAATGGAAAAATATTATTTTAACTTCCTGAAAGCAACACATTGAACTAGAAATCTTGAAATTACTTACAGCTCTAAAATACATGATTCTAAGTGTCTTTGAAGAACATTGCTGATTCAGCTTTCATCAAATCAACCAAGAGACATACAGCTGGCATTTTATCTCCATGTAGTTTCTCTGTCTGAAAGTGACTGTTTCCATAACTGAATACAATAATTTATTTGTGGCCCAACTACATCCAAAGTTACACACTAAACACTCAAAAAGAGGAAAACAAGGTAGGGAAGAAAAATAACTAAGATATTTTTCATTTGACCATTACGCTCTATTTTGGTGACTGTCAAAAATAATATCCAATTTACAGTATTTTATATTTAAGCATCTGGGAGTTTGATTAATTTGATTAATTTATTTCTTAGAATTCTATCAACTCTGCTGTACTATAACTTGTATAAAGCACTACACAAAGAAAAATAGCTTTAAAAGGAATTAAAGATGTCATTATTTGAGGTTTGACATTATTAAGTTCTCATCTGGAAAAGGCAAAATAAGGTGAAATTAGAAAATTAAGAGAAAATGAAAAAAATAGATTTTCAAGCTAAGCATACATTGCAAAATACATTAACAAGTGTTTTATTTTAAGGTTTTATAGAATATATATTATACATATAAGTATATCTACATATCTACATATATATTATACATATATACTTATGTGTATAATATATATTCTGAAGGATACTAGATGATTGGTTTCTTTAAAGGAGTATTTGTTGGGAAATACATTCTTATATTTTGGGATGAGTCTTTGATTTCCAGTTAAAAATGAGATTGCCTTCTGCTTGGCACTCAAGTGTGATAAGTCCAGCATTACCCTCATGGAGAAAGTCTGCTTAAGCACTGGGTCACCTCCTTGTGTCAAACATTTTCCTCTGGGGGGAGAAAATCAATCTATTTGCTGCACTAGTTGTTATGCAATCTGCTATCTGGACATCATACTGCTGAGATGTTGAAAACATCTCTAAACTGACACCTTTCTGAAACTGGTTTCCTCAGGTCTCCATCTGATGAGCTTATAGCCTCCCCACATTTTGCTGATGGCTGCAATTTCACAAGCAGGGTCTTGTGAGGTAATCACCTGACCTCAGCAAAACCATCATGTAAAGGGAATTTCAGTAACCTTGTTGTCAGAGCAGCTGGATGGACTCACATTGCTTTCCTTTGCATATTTGGAGTTTGAATTGCAGCATCCTGTGATGGTATTCCTGGGTTCTTGCTGGTGTGTGTCTGCATCTGGCTCATGCTTCTTTCTCAGGTGGTTAAGCAAACTCCCCATTTCTGGAAAAGTTCAGGAGCACAAACAAATATTTGCACTTGGGCTTTCTTGTGACACAGGGTTGCAGAACTGACCTATTATTACAAAATTTGGGTAGAAGAATCTGTAGAAGGGCAAAATGCAGGTACTCTCCCACTACTTCCTGAGTGCTTACTTCAGGTGTAAACGCTTATTCGATATATGTGTACACTCAAATAGTGATTGAATAAGTTTGCATATTTTATTCTAACCCACATAGATTGTTGCATATTGCAAGGCAAGATTATCATTCAGAATATTATCTTCATAGAGGTTTTAAGTTTTGAATGATCTCATACTTATTTTGAAATAGCTTTCTTATTGATTGAGCACTCCCTGGACATTGAAATAGGGAAAGACAGAGACACAAACTGAGGGCAAGGGAGGAAAGGGCTAGAGACCCCAGGAACTTTGGGGCAAATGAAAAGAGATCCTCAAATTCATTCCAGTTGGGATTTGTGGTGAGAGGTTGGAATCTTGGACTGATGGTGTGGTACAACCTTATTCACATTTTGAGATGATTAGTATTTGCCTTCTCTCACCTCCCTATTCCCTCACCATACCCTTTGCCCCATCTAAACCCCAGGTTCCCAACTGTTTTCCTTTCTTTGAAACCCTGCTCAGGACAGACATGCTTTCTTAGGGCTGCAGACCAACCCAGTGACTTCATTTTCACCCCAAATCCAATGTTCCAGCCCTTCAGTTCTGACCCTCAGCTACATTGTACAGTATGGGGAGACCTTATTAACTAATAAGCTGAAAAAAATGACTAGATAACAGTACTCAGAATCTTAGATCTCAATGAGATGTTTACATCTAAAGAAATGGGTAGAGACTGAGACACCTTAATTGAAATAAACAATGGAAAGTGCCATGGGTTAGGGGAGATGGTCAGAAATATCATTCTAATGTTCATCGAATCACTAGACAGGTGTCTAGACATATAAGCAATTTATGGTGTTGTTCAACTAACTCTAGGTACTGTAATCAAGAGTGCTCATTAAAATGGAAATAATTGTTTTTTTAATCTAATAAAAGGAATCTTCCTTTGCATTGTACCCAGATATAGTATCCATAATAAAACAAAAGAAGATTCATGAGAAACAAAGAGGAAATTTATGAGATTTGTGGGTGTTAGGTGATAGTTTAGCCATTCATTGTCAACATAATGAAGTGAAACTTGACCACGCATCAGTCACCCTTCTGTGGTCCTAAATCATATGGGCCACTGTGCAGAATTAGGAACAGTTCCAATGTGACTACATTCTAACTGCACTTATTTTATTTTATTTTTTCTAAACCCAGAATATTTTATATCAAACAATTGCTCTTAGGGTCCACTTTCAACTATGAAAAAATATCTAACCACCTGTGAGCTTAGGGACCTTGAAGCACAGACTTGGCCAGCCCCTGTGCAGAGCTGTAAGTCAGCACAAGAAAACAATATCCTTCTTATTTTTGGTTTCAACTTCTAAAGGGAAAGGGTTAACATAGCTAGGATATCTCTTCAAACAAAGCTGCTGATACATTTTCATCCAACCTGTATTTGGTTTCTGTACTTTTTGAGTTCTCTCATGCTATGACTACACTAATAGAGGTCTTTTGAATATTATCCTTCATATATGTACATATATGTAGTGTTTCAATAAAGTAAAATTACTGAGTTGCACTGACCCATTGACTCTTCTCTGGTTATTTGCTCCCCCAGCCATTCCAAGACAAGACTCTATGAGACAGCTTGGGAAGCCCTTGGAATCCTGGCCTGGGTTGAACTTACCTCTTTAATATTTTGCATTAACACAGCTTATGTTATTAATTGCAATGAACAAGGGTGGTTGGACTCTGTATCTTTGCTTTAAGCTGTTCGGGTAAGCAAATGAGAACATATGCTGATTGCCGGTTGTGAATAGGGCTCTCCACTGGAGACTGAATTTATAAACAAAGCAATTAAGCAAACAAACAAATAAACAACACTTTCCTGGATCTAAAATTTGAATAGAGGAGGGATGTTATAGGTGGAGATAATATGCATATCCTATTCTAACCCATAATCAGAACTTTAATTAAAAATCATCTTCTGAGAGTTGATTCCCTCTCTTAGTGACATTCAGAATGTCCCTCAGGCCACTGTTGCTGCTCTGTATCAGGGCACCCCAGTCTCACTCTGCTCATCTCTCACATCCGTTATGATGGAACAATCCATAACCTTCCCAGGGTGGATATTTATTGTTTTGTACAAGCTCCACCTCCCTACTTATATGGTAAAATTTCAGAGATCAAGGATCTAGACTTATACCTTCTGGTATTCCTCTCTCTTGGTACAAAGGACTCCCAGAGGAGTCAGTAATGCTCTCTTCCTCAGGCTGCTACAAGAGTAGCCATTTTTCAGACTTAACATCTTAATGTAAATGTCACCTTATCAATGAGGACTTCCTGGACAGGCTATCCAAAACATTGTTCAACATTGCCAAGGAATTAGTCTCTTATCATCCCATTTGCTATGAAGTTTGCTTCATAGTAACTCTCTTGTAATTGTTTATTTTATATGCTTCTTTATTTTCTGTTTTCCTATTACACTAAAACAATTATGAAAGAAGGAACTTTGTTGGTTTCATTCCCCACTGTACAACCAGAGCTTAGCTCATCATCTAGCTCATTCCTTCATTCAGTCAAAAATATGTATTCAAATGTTTATGTTTCAAATATAAATACATAAATATTTAAATATTAAAATAATATTTATTTATTGAATTATGTATCATTCATTCATCTGGATTCTCAAGATGATGAAGAGATGTTGATAGAAATTAACCTTTCCCAAAAATTCACATATATGTAATGTGTTATCTCTAAATAGGCTTCTGATTCCCACTTAAAAGCAAATTTTTAAAACCAAAATTAAATTAAAACTTTCAGTTAAATTTTAAAAAAATTAAAAGTAAAATATGCTAGAAACAATTAGTATATTTAAAGTAGACAGAACATTATGTCGTTTTTTGTGAGTTTGGGCACAAAAGATGATGCTGACTGTAGGTGATTGACCTATTGAGTTCTATGGAACAAATTGGTTCATGCTGTACGGGCTCTGAGCAGCTAAGAATAGCCTAGAGTCTGGGAATTCAGGAGTGTCCCACTTGGCAAATGAAGAAGATTAACAATAGGAGTGACTCTATCCAGATCATTGCCTTCATTTCAGATTGTATAGCCTATTCCTTGATTGTCAATTATCTTGACATTGGAAATAACTATCTTTTTTTTCCTCCCAGCTGACAGATATAACTGTTCCTATTTCATGTGTATCTTATTCCTGATGCCAGTTGTTAAACAGTTACTTATGTGGGGTTCCTTACCAAAATATTCTCCTTATTAGATCCCATCTAAGTAACCAAATGCTACAACCCATGTATCTGGCAGCACTCTGGACCTTTTTTTGTCTGTGTATGAATCATTGAGGTCAAAAGGAAAGGATCTGAAATTTTATCAAGAAAACACCATCTTTCTTCCCTTTATTGTCTTGGTGTCATCTACATATCCTAACCATGACTTTGACAGGACTTTTGGATCAATGTGGAAAAATCAAAATCAAATCCTAAGGTCATGTATATGTGGCCATTTCCATTACTTGTCTGTTATCAACATGACCTCAGGGAAAGCCAATGGTTTGATTCACTGGTTACCATAATTGTCATCAAAGTTATAAATTAATCAGGACTAGATACCTAGGGGACACTTGGGATACAGGGGGGTATAGGAATTTGTTATAGAGCTCATGGAACTCACAAGGCATGGACAAGGGTTGCTCTCTTGGCCAATTAATACAATGGAATCCATAATCATAGGGATGGAAGCAACATTAGAAATCATCTAATCAAACCCCTCACTTTATAGCTTTGCAAACTGAAAACTAGAAAATGTAGGTGACTTGTTCAAGGTTATTAAATGTGTTAATGGAAGAGGAGAACCACAGCCTTTGATTCCCCACTAGGTAACAATTTAGAAGGAACTAATTGACATCAACTGAACAAAGAACAGGAACTGGGACAACACTTTGGGGAGTACAGAGATGCTCAGGATCTGCCAAATAGGAACCTGGAGAAAGAAATTACAATAACAACCACCATTTATTGAGAAGTTATTATGTGCGAGTCACATTGCTTGACGTTTTATAAAATGATATCTAATGCTTGCAACAGCTCTGCAAGGTAGATATTATTCATCTTATTTTCCAATTGAAGAAATAGATTCAATGAAGTTAGTGAACTAGCCCAAGGTCACAGAGTTAGAAATAAGATTCACACTGAGTTACACTGAACCAAAGCTCATATTCTTTCTGCTAAGCCAAATTTTCTCAAAAGAATATGATACAATACGGGCCATGTTTGATCTGACCAGCAAGCTCAGCTAATGGAAGCATGTGGTGGGTAGTTTCAGACTATCTAATTGGACGTGATTATGGGAGACTTTTCATGATGGACTAATGAGTGAGGACTTTAACAAGGATTCGTGAACTAATAGAGACATATTTGAAAATTACTGCTTCAGGAAAGGGCCTCTTGTAGTGAAGGCTGTGTGATCAATCAGTTGGAAGATTGATGAAGATATAGACACCAAAACAAAAGTTTGCTTTTTTCCATTTCCTTTTATTTTCTTACAACACTTAGGACTGTTCTGTCAGGAGAATGGGAAGGCAACCTCAAGTCCTCAGCAACACATTTTCTTCCTGCACAGACAGTATTAATTTTCAGCAAGTACTTACTGTTGGAAACTATTTTGATTCGTTACACATCTGTTCTGATGGAAGTACCAGGCCACAACAGATGTTCCAAGTTTGAATATAACTCTTTTGTATATCTAAAATAAATTTAAAATGTATTTCAAAGACATAGTCCTAGTGCATGATGTATGTTTCCCTGAGCACCTCACAATTCAGCATGCATTAGTAAATCTAATACTAGTTATCTAATATTAGTGTTATAAAAGGCCCTGGAACTTTACATTTTGTTGCCATTGTTTTCCCAGCATAGCATATGAGGCTGTTCAGTATTTTGCTCTTGTTTACCTTTTCCTTGCTCTCGTTTCTCTCCATTTTCCCACCACTCATTAATAGACATCAAGTCATTCATAACGACTCAGAGAGCTCTTTTGCTTTTCTACCCCCTCTGAAGGAACACACTTCTCTCCCTGAAACACTCCTGCTCAATTTTTAAGTATTCTTAAAGATAGCCTTCTGCAGAACATTACCGTATTTATGCTACCACAGAATGCTGCACTTAAACATCTCAAAAAACTATATTTTATGGCTGTTGTTGATTTGATTGCATGTTTCCCTTTAAACTAGAAATTTCTCATAGATGGAAATTCTGATTTTCAAAAGAGGTTTGAATTTTCAACCTATAAAAGTATAGGCACTGCTCTACAAATATTTTCAGAAGAAAATATTGAAGAAAGGAAGAATAGAAAAATGGAAGAAGGCAAGAAGATGGTGGAAAAAGAAATATCTATCCATGAGTGAATTAAATCTACTAGTTGTGATAGTTTTCAGACTTCTAATGTCTCAATGTGTAGTTAGTTAAAAGAGTGAGGTTGATTGTGCTACCTTAACATGAAGACCAGTTAGATATCCCAATGTATATCAGTGCTACAAACCAAGAAATGTGTATACATTTGGGTCAGTAGGAACCTCAATCAGATATAAATATTGAATAAGTACACAAGAATCCATATTCAAGTAGAATTTGGTTGTAGTTTAGGCTGAGAGGACTTTTACTCTTAGCTGTCACCTGGGCCTAGCAAAGGGCTGGGAACATGTTACTTGAGAGGAGAAGAGATGATGATGTCTTTACTCACCATACTGTTTAGCTTCTATGCCTTGCACAATAAGAATTGCTCATAACAAAATTTTAATCAAAATTTGGGTGGAAGTTAAAATGATATTGCATACTTTATGCTTGTTGACAAAGCCCTGGTTTTATTACTAAGTAGTACTATAACCTGGGTGAGCCCCAGTTTCCTCCAAAGAGGAACAAAAGTATATTTACCTACTTTTGCTGCTCTGAAGATTACCAGAGATAATATATTTTAAAAGACTGTATTTTTAATGTTAAAGTGCTTAAGAAATGTGAGCTATAGCTATTATGAATAGACTGAAGTAAGCAAATCAGTCCTCCTTATAAGCAATAGGAATTTTGGGGGTGCAAGTGAGAGAGTTATTGGTAAATACTAAGAGGGTTAATGCTAAGGGGAATTTACCTTTTTCCTAGTTTTACCTATCAAATTATTTGCTTTGTACCTTATCATTTTATCAGTTAAAAGTTGTCTATATTCAATAATTTCTTCAAATGGTGTGACTTAGCCTCACATTGTAAATTCAGCCAAGATATTAAAATAGCCAAGGTATATCTTAGAGAGATCCAGATGAATAGATCACTGCCAAGAGAGATTGGTGTCTATAAGGATCTATCACTGAAAGAAAAGGACTTCCACTGTAACAATCTATAAATATCAGTTGAGGACTCAGAGAAATTTTTATGAAACAAGCCATATCAATTACTATAGAAAATATGTATTTTAAAAGAATCAAGATTTATCAACTTGTGTCTGATTGGATGAATTTCTATGAAATATATCATCCAAAAACTACTGTTCCACTGCTGATTTACTCATTTGGTTTAGTGTTAATCTAAAGGAGCTAAAGTGCTGTGTTTAATTAGTTTTGTTTTTGATTTTTAACCTTTTGACCCACTTCAACAATTTCTCCCACACCCCACCCCTTGCCTCTGGCACAACCAATCTGTTCTCTATATCTATTAGCTTGGGTTTTTGTTTATTTATTTGTTTTTAGATTCCACATATAAGAGAGATAAAACAGTATTTGTCTTTCTCTGTTTGACTTATTTCACTAGCATAATACCCTTGAAATTCAACCATGATGTTGCAAATGGGAAGGTTTCATTCTTTTTTAATGGCTGAAATTATTTATGTATATATCACAACTTATTTATCCATTCACCCATTGATGAACATTTAGATTGTTTTCATATCTTGGCTATTGTAATTAATACTGCAATGAACACAGGAGTGTATATATATTTTTGAATTAGTGTTTTCATCTTCTTCAGATAAATACCCAGTGTGAAATTTCTGGATTATATGGTAGTTCTATTTTTAGTTTTTTGAAGAAACTCCATATTGTTTGCCATAGTGGCTGCACCAATTTCTATTCCTACTAACAGTTCACAAGTGTTCTTTTTTCTCCACATTCTTGCCAAAACTTGTCACTTCTTATCTTTTTGATAATAGCCATTCTAACAGGTGTGAGGTGATATCTTTTTGTGGTTTTGATTTGCATTTCCCTGATAGTTAATACTGTTGAGCATTTTTTAATGTACCTGTTGACCATCCATATGCCTTCTTTGGAAAAATGTCTGTACAGATCTTCTGCCCATTTTTTAGTTGGATTTTCTTTTTTTTTTCTTTCTTTCTTTTTTTTTTTTTTGTGGTACATGGGCCTCTCACTGTTGTGGCCTCTCCCACTGCAGAGCACAGGCTCCAGACTCGCAGGCTCAGTGGTCATGGCTCATGGGCCCAGCTACTCCACAGCATGTGGGATCTTCCCAGACTGGGGCACGGACCTGTTTCCCCTGCAATGGCAGGCACACTCTCAACCACTGCACCACCAGGGAAGCCTTTTTTTTTTTTTTTTTTTCTTTTTTTTTTTTTGTTATTGAATTATATGAGTTCTTTATGTATTTTGGATATTAGCCCCTTATCAGATTTATGATTTACAAATATTTTCTCCCATTCAGTAGGTTGCCTTTTAATTCTATGGATGGTTTCCTTTGTTGTACAGAAGATTTTTAGTTTGTTATAGACCCACTTATTTACTTTTGCTTTAGTTGCTTTTGCTTTTGGTGACTAATTCAAAAAATCGTCATCAAGGCCTATGTCAAGGAGCTTCTGCCTATGTTTTCTTTTAGAATTTTTATGGTTTCAGGTCTTACTTTCAAGTCTTTAATCAATTTGGAGTTAATTTTTGTGAATTGTGCAAGATAGGGGTTGAGTTTTATTATTTTTCATGTGGCTGTCCAGTTTTCCCATCACCATTTATTGAAGAGACAGCCCTTTCCCCATTGTATAGTCTTGGATCCTTAGTTGTAAATGATTGGGTTTATTACTAGGCTCTCTATTCTGTTCCATTGATTACTATAGCTTTGTAATATAGTTTGAAATCAGGGAGCATGATGCCTCCAGCTTTGTTCTTCTTTCTCAAGATTACTTTGGCTATTCAGCACATTTTGTTGGTCCATACAAATTTTAGGATTATTTGTTCTATTTCTGTGAAAAAATACTATTGGAATTTTGATGGGGATTGCCTTGAATCCGTAGACTGCTTTGGGTAGTATGGACATTTTAACAATATTAATTCTTCCCAGTTATGAACATGTCAATCTTTACATTTATTTGTGTCTTCAATTTCTTTCATTAATGTCTTGTTAAGACATTCCTTTGGTGTATATGTATATCTGATATCTGTCAAAGTAGGAACCAGGAAGAAAGTAAGAATAGTTATGGAAAACCAGTTGCTGCTTGGAAGGGAATTTAGGAAAAAGGTACTAATCCTTGAGTTCTTCCTTAGCTCTAGGCACTGAACTTGGTGATATGCATGTATTCTCATTTAATCCTTGCAAGGGAGTAATTAGAGTCTTCATACTACAAAAGAGGAAATTAGGGCTTAGTGAGTCCAGGTAACTTGCCTAAAGTAACCCATGTGCTAAGTGACAGAGCAGATATTGAAACCAGTGTGTCAGACTCTTACTGCAGGGCCACTGTGTTGAAGGTTATGCTAAAACTCTTTCATTTGCCTCCAGAAACTCTCTTCAACTTCTGAATCTTTCTCTAAGTCCTGCAAGGCTGATATGTAATGTACCATGCTCCCATGCCTTCTGGCTTCTGATGGATTTAATTGATAGAATCCTCAGGAGGAGATGGGAAGGAAAGAGGAGGGAGAGGGAGAGGGGTATTTATTACCTGGCTCCTCTGTATAAGGTCTCCTTGGGACATCTGTGTCCCTCAACAGAAGACCACTGCTTTTCTTACGGTGGTCTGTTTAATAGAACACTGTCCTTCAGCATCGTGGTAACTTCGTCCTCTCCTTGTCCTTCAGGCCTAGGGGTGGTAACAATTCCTCTAATGCCAACTCCAGTTTCCTGCACTACTTGTGCTTCCTCTATACCAGCCCACTCCTTTGTGTTAGATCCTTCTGGAATTACCATAAATTGAGCATGCCCTCTCTTTCTTATGACACTCTGGCTTAACCAGGTGAATCTGGAATGTCTTACTCATGTACAAAGTTGCATAAAAATACAATGCAAAGTAAATATTTCAAAATTCATAGGGCCACAATTTTGTTGCTAAATCTATGTTTTGAAAAGTGAATCAGAGTTTAAAACTATTTGTGACTTAGAAACTCATAACTAAGAATGACTGCTCTCCTTGCACTGTGTTTGCTGTGCTGTGACTTTTAATGATGAAAAATGCATTCACTGCAGAAATTCAACACTTACTCCATGAAGTTTATGTAGAGAATGTTTTCAGTCAACAAAATGCTTCAGAGCAATGAGTAAAGTTTTAGAGGAAAGGCAGATTTGGGGGGATGCTGGGGAAAATACAAATTAAGGATCATGTTTTGCAATGCCTGTCTCAAACTACAACAAACAAACTTATCCTTCAGGAGTTTACAATGAAGCAGAGAAATCATTGAAGCTACTGTTAAATGATTGTAATAATTACTTGCTTTGTGATACAATCAATTTCTTAAAAAAACTCATTGAAAACTTTTTTTTTTTTTTTTAGGTAAACAACCTTCTTAGCACAAACTATCTGTCTTTCTTAGTAAAAAGTGAATGAATAAAGAGAAATTGTTCTTGGATTTTTTTCTGATTTTTGTTTGTTTTGTTTTGTTTTGTTTAGCTCTTCTTTTCTTTTTATTATAACAGGCTTTAAATAAAGGGGCATAAGTATTAAGATAAAATTATGAGAGTTTATTAGATATACCATTATTAGTTTCAGAGGAATCCCAATTAAGCTCAAAAATAGGTGAGTTTAAAATACATAGATGGTTATTCTAATTCACACATTAAAAAGTAAATATTTGGAATTTACCTTTGAGGATTTAGATACATTCTCATGTAGAGCTCCTTTAAATTTCATAAGGAAAAATTTATTTTCTTAGATTCATGCCAAGAAATATAACCATGTTCTTATGCTTCTTAGAAATGAAACCCAAGAATAAAGTGTCATATTTTATTAAAAACTGTTAAAAATGATTTGCTTTTACATTATTTTTAAAAACTACAACCCCTTCCAAAGGCAAAATAATAAATAATAATAATATTTGAATTCCTTTTAAGGATACATTTGACAGTGGCAACACTATCACCCTGTGGGTTATCCATTCCTGCCTGCCTAGTCACAAATGAAGTTACATCCTCCCTGTTTCCTGCCTTTGCAACCATCCCCTCTCATTGCCAATGTCTTTTGAGTTCCCCCTGAAAGTTGAATTCAGAGATTCTCAAATTTTAGTGTTCACATGCAACTTCTGGAGGATTTATTGTTAAATAAAGTTTCCTGAAATCCCCCTCCTCTAATTCAGTAGAGGCCTAGGAATATGTATTTGAGCAAACAGCTCAAGTTTCCTCATGCAGGTGATCGGAGAACCAGACCAGGAGTAACAAGGGTTTGGTGTTCTCTAGGATTTTGCACTCATCTTGGTCATAGGCAGGAGACAGTAGATTAAGGAAAAGAAGGTACATTATCTAGCGCAAGTCTTGACTCAGCAACACTCACTTTTTACAAATGTAGCTTTTTGGGGTACTCTCCTTCTGAAAACCAGAATTCTAATTGGTTCTCAAGATGAGCAGTAATCTTGACTCTCAGTTCTGCTAACTGGGTAGTATGTGTTTTGCTGAGTCCTGCCCAAATTATCTCTGGGGCCAGTGATTTGTCTCACTCTTACCAGTCTCTCTTAGGACTTGACGTTCTTAGCGAGAACTTGGTAACTGCTGAAAGAGTTTGCTCATGCATGTCTGCAAGTCATCTCTCTTCAATTAGTCCTTACGCTGGTTATCAATATTTCATGTTGGGTCCTTTGTCTTGAAAGCAGAATAGTGGAGTAGTTGATATCACATGCACTAGAGTCAGACTATCTGAACTGGAAACTTGATTCTGTCCCTTACTAGCTGGCTGACCTTGAGTATATTACAGACATCTGTGACTCAGTTTCTTTTGTGTAAAATGGGAAAGACAATATTAGTGATAATCCCATAACACTGTTGAGAGAATTAATTGTGGTAATATGCACAAAGCACATAACACAGCTTCTGGCACACAGTAAATACTAAATAAGTGTTAGCTAATAGTATTACCAAAAGGTTAACCTACTGGATTACATTGTTTAGTATGATCTCATGGTAGAATGGACTCTCTCCAAGTCCATCTCCTGCCTTTTTTGGTCTCATCCCAGTAGGAGGGCACAGCTACTCCTGGTCTGTCCCTCACCACCTCAGACAATTGGCCACTTGAGGACATCAGCTACTTGAGGTCATTAACAATGTCTTCTCATTTTTCTATCCTTTGTGTTTTTCCAGAAAAGGAGGCTCATAATACTTTATTGTTAATACAAGAGGACATGAATAAGCCTCCTAAAATCGCAAACTGGTCTTTTGTGGGTTTCTTCTTTTGTTGGTTTGCCAGAGTTATTATGTATCACAGATTATTTGGCTAGGGTTAGCAATTCCTTTGACTTAAAATGGTGAATGAAGACACTTGAGATGAAAACTATAAAGGAGAAAAATATTACCAAGAAGAGGAATGGCATAGATTGTGTCAGACTTCTAGCCACTCACAGAGGAAGTATTTGTATGCATGTGGGATGTGCTTGAGCTCTCAAAAGTTCTGGCACCTCCAAACCAGTCTATGCAGGACTCCACCTGGAGCAGCAGGCTAGGCTCTCGCTAAATGTTTTTCTTCGGAAAGCAGACTGTCCCAGTTCACACATTTCACCATTGCACGGATGATTCCACAAACTGGGTGTCAAAGGTAGAGAGGAGAGTGGGTGCTGGCCTTAACCTGCCTCTTGACCTAACTCTGTGAGGGATGCTGAGAAGTGCTAATGCAGCTTCTATCCTATACTCCGGTTATGCTGAAAGCCTCTGATTTGTTCCTCCTGGCTGAGGAGGCAGCTGTACTGTCGTGATATTGGACCATCCGACTGCGCAGCAGACTGTGTGGCCCACTGTGACATGGAATAATGTCCCAGAAATACTCACCGCCTGCGAGGCACACGGATCAGCAGAGCCGTTGTGGTTCTGGGGCCACACCTGAGGTCCGCCTGGGACATCTCCATATAAATGAGTGCTGGGGACATGGTTTGGACAGCTTAATCCTGCATTGTCAGGAAGGCTGGAGCCAACTTAAGCCCCAGACATGCCTTTGTTCAAAACTGGAATACAATTGGACTATCTCAACTTCTATTTCCCATTGTCTCCCAGAGACCTGCAACAGTTTACTAAGAAGAAAGAAAAAAGAGGGAAGAGAGGAAAAAAAAAAAAAAGACCAGTCTCTATCCCCTCTGAAATCCTGTTCAGAGGATTTGCTGCAACAGCATTCCAGCTTCAAATAAGACTGATTAAAATAAAATTGCTCAGTCTCCTGACCCATAGCAAATTTCATGAGCTGCAATTTGTCTAGTAGTTGAGCTGTGAGTACGATCCGATTGGCTATAATTTAGGTTTATCATTCCTTTTTTCCCCTTAAACACAGTAGAATCCAGTGATCCTGAAATAAAGAACTAGAAGGGAAAAGGGAGGATTTAGTATAAGCTAAGAAAATAATGGAAAGAAAATAATTAAATATGATAATGGTTTGCTTTTCTAAAAGTTTGAATTCTCAATGTCTCTAGAGCTCTGCTGGGGGAGAATGTCCTTGCTTTGTGTTTGCGCTTTCCAATCTAAACTTCCTAGTTGTGTTTGCCCTGCTAGATTGCATTTCTCTTTTTTTCTCTCTTTTTTTTTTCTGTAGTCTTTGTTTCCTTTTATCTCTGTTTTCATCTCTGATTTCTAGGTCTGTAAATCACGAGAGAATTTACAGCTCTGAAAACGCTGAAGACCAATGTTGCCAATAATTTCCAACCTCTCCTCCAGGGCAAGTGGCTTTTTCTTTCCAGGCTCGGCCACTTTTGCCTCTTACCACAGTTATCAGTGCTTTGGTGACAAACTGACTTAGTTTCCAAATGATCACGTGACCGTCTGGAGAACACTATGGAGAATGCTTTTGACTTTCTGTTGTCCCAGGTGTCGGGGCATATCTTTTCGACATGTAGAAAGGGAAGTGCATGCTAAAGGGGAGAGACATATTAGGTAACAGTTGCCTATTTTATTTTCTCCTTACCAAGGAGAACCACAGAGATTGTATATACAGTAAGGCCTCTTTGGCCTTAGAACAGCAGTCTTGCTGTTCAGGTGTCTCAGGTGAGTTAGAGTGAAGCATGGTGACATGAGAGGTTGAGCAGAGAGACAATTGGAAATCCAGGCAGGTGTTGAGCCTTCTCAGTGATGCATCACTGAGACTCAACAGTAATTATATACACTTTGGACATATAATTTCCTTAATTCTCTCTAAGATGTAGAGACATTCCAACTTCTCCTTTATCTAACCAGAGCTCACTTCCTGGCAGTCTGGGACCAAAGAGCTTACTTAGGGGTAGCAGTTAAAGAGCAGATGGATCTGGGCACAGATTCCTGTGACTGTGCTGGTATCTTCTGGATGCCATGGCATGGTGAGTTCTTCTAAGGAGGGGACAAGCAACACCTTCCTTATTCCCTTGGAGATATCTATGATGTTTCTTCTGACAGATAAAGAATTTTAAAGAAACAACTTCACTTTTATTTTAGTTCCCTGGAAGTACCTGTCACAGAGTAGATGTTCAATTAAAAGCTGCAGAAAGGTGAATGAGTGCATGGAGCTGCTCCACTGTAGACTGTGTTCTCAGTGGGCAAGGCCCCCCAGCAACCTATGGGCTTCTATTAAGGAGACAAAGCAGGAACACAAAATTGTCTGCCTCTGGGACTTCTTAAAACCATCCACTGTTAGGTGGAAAGAAATTCAGAACAATGGGCTCAATAATTCCTTCCCTTCCCCAATTTGCCCTCTAGATGAAAAGAAGCTACTTCTATGGAAAGTACAAACAGCTTGGGTTCAGAAAAAATTTAGTCTGAATATGAGCTCTACAGGTTACATATTAACTGGGACAAATTGCTTTGCATCTCTGAGGCTTAGTTTCTTTTTCTATAAAATGAGAATAATACAATCTACCTTGCAGGAATGTTAGGAGGATTAATTAAAATGAGGTCTCTAAAACTCCTGGTACCTAGTAGGATCTTAATAAGTGAGCGTGGTTATGATAAAAACATATGAAGAACACATGGCACTTTTCTGTAGAAATCCCTCTCTCTAATTCACTTCTTCTCATACATTGCTTAAGGCCACTCTAAAAAAGGGGAGATTTTCTTGAACTACCAATGCTTATTTTAAAGTATGTAATCATGAGAGAGCCTAAAATGAGAATCAACCATTCTTCCTATGTTTTGGGGATTGTCATAGAGTCTCATTAATTTCATATTCAGGAAAACATGGAAAATTGATTCCAACTGTAAGTCATTTAATTTTTTTTGTTATGAAAAGATTCAAACTTATGCGTACAGAGATAATTTAATCCATGCACCCAGCAGCCATCTTCAGGTAATACGGAAACCCAAATCCTGACAAACTCATAGGATCTTAGATTTCCATATTTCGTCCTCTAGAAGACAAAGATGACCTGGACTTATATTCTTGTTTTATACTTGAGAAAACTGAGGCTCCTAGAGATTGTGATTTGTCCAAGGTCACATTTAATCTGAAAGTGGAGTCCAGCCCAGGGTCCAGATCTGATGCTCACTTCTCAGCATTTCTCTTTCCTGACACTTGTCCATGGATAAGGATGGGAGAAGAAGCCCTAAAGGGTAATCAATGTGTTAGCTTGGCTAGTATCTCTTTATCTTCATCTTTCATCTCATATAAGAACAATTCAAATAGTTAATGACTTCTGATAAACAACTATTTTCTAGAAAATGTTACTTTGTGTAACCCAAAGCATATATCAGATTTCAGAACAAGCAGTTTTCATATTGCCTATATGCAAAAACACACTGGGTTGGTGATACTAATTCCACTTAATTAGATGATAGAGAGGAAACTTTTCCCATTAGTAGTACTCTTTAGTCAAAAAAAAAAAAAAAGGTGATGTCAGATTAAATAATTACACACTCTGGATTGTTGAACATCCCAAGGACTTACATAGCTTTTGGCAGGAGTGATCATTGTTGTATTCTTAAAAACCCAGGAGAATTTTGGGTTTTTGGGAGACTAGACACCAGAGGGTGCTAAAGAGCTGCATAATTTACTTCTGGGTCTTTGTCTATGAAGTTTCCATGGTCATGGGTTCAGCTGGTCCTGAGAGAAGAGGTTAAGCATATTTGGTGCTGGAGGATGTGCTCCTGAGCTCAAAGCTCGGTTGGAGGCCTGTGCCTACTTGGAGCCACAAGTCACATTAACGGACCATGGTGTAGTCATCGTCTGGTTGTTGCTGACTTGACAGTTGGTTTGGTCAATCCCATTGATTGTGAAGAAGTCAACTGTTAAAAATAGAATCAATGGTGCTACCACCAGCTCAGTAGCCATTTACAGGCACTCATAAATACTAAAAATGACTGCCCAAAGGCTGAGCTTCTTTTAGCTTTACTTTGAATTTGTTGCTTCTTGCTACATCAGCAAAAGAGAGGACTTGAAAGAGCTGAAAACAGCCCAAGCTGCATGAGTCTTTCAAGAAAGGAATTATTAATAAAATGTCGACTCCTGTGCATGAAGCTTCTTTTGAAAAACTTTCTTAATTCATGAAATATCAAGTTTGGTGCTTTGGTTCTTCTCTGCATTACTGGTACCCATACTTCTACTTCTCAAGAGCAAATTACTCATTTAGGTATGAAATCAAGTCCATCTCCTCACATGAATGTGACTTCTGAGGGTTTAACACAATGCTCAGCACTATGTAGAATAATAACAGATTTTAACTTCAAGAATCTTACAATGACTTAAACATAAGAAAGAATGTAATGAGCAATGTGGACTATTTTATAAGCTCCAAGTTTATTTGGTGTGTTCAGTTAGCATATTGGTGGGAACTCAGTTTAATTTATGTTAAGAATATGGGAAATGTATCTGTGTATATATATATATATATATATATATATATATGTATACACACACATATATATATATATACACATGTATGCATATATGTGTATATACAAATGTGTATATTTATTTGTTGTTATATACTCACAAGTATATATATATATATATATATATAATGTATATTCATATAACAATATATGATTGAGCATTAATTTGTGTGATTGAACACAAAATAATACATAACTTTGAAAAAGTTTGGTCTTATAGTCTTATTTTTCTTCTAATCATTTATTCCCTTCCATAGTCATTTAATTCTTGATGGCATGCACACTGCAATAATTTTATTCATACAGCACACTCTTCACCACTCATTTATTCATTCCTTTTTTAATTCAATAAATATTTTGGACATTCATCATATACATATCCTAAGGGAGAGGGTGAGAATTTGTCTTAGGATACAACAAATAATTAAATGCAATTCCTGACCTTAGTGAAGTTGACAGTGAACCTAGGGACACAAGAAAACTTTTACATAGACAAATCTTAAAATAGAAATACACATGAATCATTACAGGAGAGAAGGAAGGCTATCAACTCCTGACACACGAGATCAGACTAAACGTCTTCCGAAAAGACGTGACATATGGACTGAATCTTAAAGAATGAATTGAAGTTAGTCAGGTAATAAAGGGAGGATGGGGATATCTGATGGGGAGGGATGTCAATGTGTGAAGTGCCCCAAGGTGACAAGAGCTTGATACATGCTGGGAATGACAAATCTTTCAGGATGAAGTGATGAAGGGTCAAGGGACAAGCAGAGAGAGACAAGCAGAGAGGATCAATTACAAAGAAATTTGTATGTCATCCTAAGGGGTTTGGATTTTATGCTGCTGGAAATGGAGAATTATTGAAACATTTTAGGCAGGAGATTGTTAAGGTCAGAGCTGCAACTTAGAAATATCACACTGGGCATTGATTAGAAGAGGACAAAGCAAGAGGCAGGAATACCAGTTAGGCAAATATTTTCAAAAATTCAAGAAAAGTCCACAGAGAACTGAACTCAAGTAATAATTGTAGAGGTGAAGATGGCAAACATGATGAGAGTCGTGGATCTTTTTGTTGTTATTAATGAGCTCTGGGGCATAAGTAAGAGGTAGGGAGTTGGTGATGTAGCCCTGGATTCCAGATCAGAAGATGATTCCAGATCATCTTCTGCATGTATGGTGGTGCTATCCTCTTAGAAATATGAGGCGAAAGACCTTCTGGAAAATTCAATTTTTGGACGTAATATTCCATGCTTATTACAACTATAGCTTTGAAATAATGTCATAACCAAATCGTACCACTGAGCACTTACCACACACTATGTTGTATTATTCTATACTTTTTTAAGGTAAGTGGGTCATGTTTCCGTATCTATAGAATAACAAAGACACATATTCTACCTGTGCTCATCTGCAGAGTTCAGAATGTGAGATTGTGGGTTACAAAAAACAACATTTTAACCATGGATCAGAAACTGCAAGCAGCTTTCAAGGTCTTTCCTGATGGACCCCCAAGTAGACTCTTTTTTTCTCATGCCACTCTGATTCCTTATGTGTCTCATACTCATAGGTTCATTGGATTTAAAAGGAAGGAGAATAAATAAGTTACAATCAATTAGTGACTTGAAAACTTTAATTTCAGTGAATACCATGTACCATGAAACCAACATAAATTCATGGCTTGGGGAAAAAAATTTTTTTTAAATTTCTTTTAACCATTTTCTCACAAATGCATTTGGAGAATTCTGCAGATAGCAATCTTCACCAAACCTCTACACTGCATCCCACCCCCCAACACAGCAGCTCCCTTTCCTTAATGTTCTCTTGCTGGTTCTGAGGATGGGTTAACAATACACACAAAATCAAAATCAGAATCATTTTCCCCAATGGGCAGAGCTCATAAAAGACAATTCCAGTTTAGTCAGAGAGTAAGAGGGTACTCAAATATACCATCCAGGTGCCCCAAATAAAATATTTTTTCCCTGATAATAAGAAAAGTTTTAAGGTATTATTTTTTTAAAAGACTGAAATGTATAAAAAAGAAAATGAAAACTACACATGAATGTTATTAACTATTATAAAGTTGTTAACTGTTTTGAAAATTCCCTACAACCATCTCCTTGTCTCCATAAAACATATTAGAAATTTTGAAAAGAGCAGTAAATGTGAGAGTGTATGTGTGTACACTTACCAAATAATATTACACATGCTCTTTCTCAGTAATATTTAAAGAATCTTTCCAGGCCAATAAATCGAAATCTACATCATGATTTAATGGCTACATAGCACACCAATGTGTGTATTTTATATAATATATTTAAACAATATCCTAAGGTATAATTTTTTTGCTCAACTTTTGTAAATACACACTATGATTCCTTGAACAAATGTATGCACTTAATTTTACATTTGTAAATATTTTTTAAGATTAATTTTTAAGATATTTTAAAATTAATTTCTAATAGTGAAATTTATGACTCAAGAAATATACATAGGTTTTAATATTTTTAAAAAATTTTATTTTATATTGGACTATATGTACAGTAGAGTGATTAATATTTATTTTGCCAAATTTTCCTCTAGCAATGTAGTACCAACTCACTGTCCCATGAAGAGTACAAGAAAGTAAGAATGTACTTGGTGTCCCTGGACTGTCACAATACAACACAAAACTTGGGTCAGCCTTTTTATTATTTATTGACTCAGTGAATATGAAATAATAAGTTATAGTTTCCTCAAATAGTAGAAATATTTATTCAATATTTTAATTGTATTTTTTCCAATTCATCTCTCTCCTTTTGCAATGGACTTATTTTCTTTGTCTCTATCTATAGGACTATTTTCAGTATTCGTTTCTACACATTTGTCTATTTGCTCCTGACCAATCTCATAGTTTTAAATCATGACTTTGCCATATATTTGTAAACAGTAAAAACCTCACAGAAAATGCATGCTTTGTAAAGGTTTGAAAAAAATTTCCAATAAAACAAACTAAGCCTAATATTTATTTATTTGTTAAATGTTTTTAATAAAATGATTTAATTTATTTTTGGTTGCGTTGGGTCTTCGTTAATGTGCGTGGGCTTTCTCTAGTTGTGGCGAGTGGGGGCTACTCTTTGTTGTGGTGTGTGGGCTTCTCAATATGGTGGCTTCTCTTGTTGTGGAGCATGGGCTCTAGGCACGAGGGCTTCAGTAGTTGTGGCACACAGGCTCAGTAGTTGTGGTTCGTAAACTTAGTTGCTCTGTGGAATGTGGGATCTTCCCAGACCAGGGCTCAAACCTGTGTCTCCTGCACTGGCAGGCAGATTCTTAACAACTGCAACACCAGGGAAGCCCAGCCTAACTTTAAAAAATTACTCTTTATTAAATTTCTAAATTCCCTCCATGGTTCAGGTTTGTTTTTGTTTTTGCTTTTTTCATTTTTAAGTTACTTTTGGAGTCAGTTTTGTTACTTTCATTTTCTGGGTATATTTTTCTAGTGACTTAATTTTCCAACATTATTTTTACAGGGTTTAAAAGAATTCTGTCATATGACTAGTGTATTATAGTTATGCTGTCTTCCCTTTTGTAAATTCTTACATTTATGTATTATTAGTTTTTAATATTTTCTTTGTTATACACCATGGAAGTTTATATATTTTCCTTTATATAAAGAATATCTATCAATTTAATATTTAAAAACATAATTCTTTCATTTTGGTTCTTATTTCTATTTATCTCTTTTTTTTCTTTGATAGAACTAAATTACTGCTTCATTTTCTAACCCTTTGAGCTGATAAATTAATTCATATATTTTTTTGTTTAATAATAAATGCACTTTTATAAACTTCTTTAGTTTATTTTAATAACATTATTAAGGCACAATTGACAGGCCATAAATATTTAAATTGTACAAGTGGATATGCTGTGAAATAATTACCACAGTCAAATTAATGAACTTATCCGTTTCTCCCAAATGTTTCCTTAGGCTTCTATGCCCCACCGTGTTGCCTCCCTCCTGCCTTCCTCCATACACTCTCTTCCATTCCCAGACAACCACTGATGTACGTTCTGTCACTGCACATTACTTTGCAGTTTCTAGAATTTTATATAAGTAGAATCATACAGGAAGTACTCTTTTTTTGGGGGGTGGTTCTGGTTTCTTTCACTCAATGTAATTATGTTGAGATCCATCCATGTTTTTGCATGTGTCAGTTGTTCATTCCTTATTATTGTTGAATAGTATTCCAATGTACCAAAATATTATAGGTCATTTATACACTCATCTGTTGAGGGACATTTATGTTGTCTCTAGTTTGGTGATATTACATAAAAAGATGCTATGAACTTCCATATACCCATATTTGTGGACATAAGCTTTCATCTTTCTTTGAATAATGTCTAAGAGTAAAATGACTTGATCCTACAGTAGGTGCATATTTAACTTTTTAAGAAACTACTAAAGTCGTTTCCAAAGTGATTGAATTTTTTACACTCCTCTGAGCAGTGTCTAAGAGTTCCAGTTCCTCCACATTTTCACTAATGCTCTCTGTGCTCAGTCTTCTTAACTTCTGCCATTTTAATAGGTGCCTAGTGGTATCTCATTGAGGTTTCAACTTGTTTGGATGTATCCTAGATATTTTGTGATTTCCTCTTGAAATAATTATTAAAGGGAGTTAAAAATTCCTACAGTTGGGATGTTTTATTTTTATTAGTATTATAACTGTTATACAATATCCTAAGATTATAATTTATATTTCAGTTGACCCTTGAACCACATGGGTTTGAACAGCACATATGTAGGTTTTTCTAAATAAATATGTATTACAGTACCAATCGATCTGTGGCTGTTTGTATCTGAGGATGCAGAACACATATACCGAGGGTAGACTGTAAAGTTATATGCGGATTTACTGCTGTGGGGAGCAACAGTGCCACTAAACCCTGTGTTGTTCAATGGTCAACTGTATTTCTAAAGGAGACAAAAATAGTATTTACTTCTACTGATCTCATATAGTCATGAATTTTAATATGATAATGATAGAAAATACTTGGCACAATGACAGGGATTATAAATTAAATGGCTTATACAATTGTTCTACTTATTTAAGATGTTCAGTGAAGAATCTGTTTATGATGGGGCATTGAAGAGAAAGAACTGGGGAATATGAGAGGAACCCAAGATTACCAGTTGTGAATCTGGTTATCCTATATTTATGCCTGAATATCTAACCTTGGGAATTCTCTCAACAAGATTCTACACATACTTCCATTCCCTGCAGGACTAGCTTCAGTGTCACATGACAAACCATCAATCTTGAGGAATCCTAAAGTTCTTAAATGATAAAAAAAAAGCCATAAAATAAATGGCATAAAACAATGATTACAATTGTTAATATATAAATGGTCACTTATTGAGAATTACAATATCCAAAGTTAAAAATATAAAACTGTTCATTATAAAATTATATCTCTGCATTGTGCTTTATTTATTTTTTCCAACATCCAAGACTTATCAGCATGCATATGTAAGGAAAGATAAGTATCTAAGGGGAGTAATTACTACCTAACTGAATCACAGACAAATATTTATGCCACCAGCTTAAGAAACTGTTTGAACAATTAGTCATTAAGGAGTGATATGGATATCATTAAAAATACTATTGCCAAGTCAAAGGCAGTAATAAAACTAAAGATTCTGGTGATTTTTAAAATAACTTAAAAAAAAATAGAAACATAGCTTTATAAGACACTCATGAGTACCTAAAAGACAATTGTTATACCTATTAGGGAGACCTTGACCAAGTCAGACAGCTCTTCTGGGCCTCAGGTTCCTCATTATTAATGGGAGGATGCACTTACGTGTTCTCCACATCTTGTTAAAACTCTGATAGTTCATTGTTTTGTATTTTTATGTACCCTTCTTTTTGATAAAAGGTAAAAAAAAATAAATGGATTAGAAGGAACTACTTATTCCTACAACTCAGAGCAGTGGCCAGGAAATGTAGTACTCTAGAATAAACTCTATTAAGAAACCCTGGAAGAATTGGGTCACTTAGCCTGGAGAAAAGAATATTGAGGGACAGTTTATTATGATCTCCTGAGGCATTTTCTCAGCATCTAAGCCAGATGGCTTTTCTTAGTTTTCTTGTTTAGGCCACGTGTAAATGAAGACATTAATATGACCTAGTGGCAGCTTTCTTTTTATTGGCCTTACAGAGACTGTCAAAATGTTCCTGGGCCAGACTTGCCTGTGAACTGTATCTTCCCCTGGCTCTGAGCTACAAGTGGGGTAACTTAGTGAATAACCAAATGTAAGGATTCTGATGGAACAAAATGAAGTGACCCTTCCCACAGATCCCTGAGGAGTCTGGACCAATGAAGAAAATTGTAAACCAACATAAGAAATACAGTTTTGCTTTTTAACATATACATCAAAGAATCTCTATTCAGTAAAACAGTGAGTTATCCCACTGAGATCTGGACTGCTTCAGCTGGTGTTAATGCCAAAAATTCACACACACACATAACCACTATGATGGCAGTAACAACTTTTTTCAGAGTGGACATCTTGATTCCATAAAGACACATACTGAATATTCATTACCTTATCCATTTCATAAACATTTTCTACGAGGCTACTATGTAGTAGGCACTGTCCTGAGAACCTAGCATGTTGGTAAGCAGAAATGTATATTAATTGTGTTCTTTAAGCTTAAGTGAAAGCAAGATAATGATCAAAATTTTGCACAATTAAATATAAAATTATCATTAAAAATGCTATAAATGGAAGTGAATAGATGCCACAAGAGTCCAACAGAGGGAACTAGCCTGCAGGTGTGAATCATTATGAGGTGATGACATTAAAGCAGACATTAAAGTGAAACAGAAAGGAGATTATTCCAAGCAGATGAAACAGAATGTGCAAGTGCCCTGCAGTCTCAGATATTTGATTTCATTGCTTCCTACCCAATGTGTGTGGCTGACATTATATGCTACCCAGCACCCCTTCATTCACTCATTATACAATACTTATTATATGTCTACTATGTGCTATGTATAGTCACTATTCTCTATGCTGGGAACAGAGTGATGAAAAAAAAAAAAAAGACTGGGTCTGGGACCTCATGGAACTTTTAATCTGGGGGAAGAGATAAATATTAAATTAATAGTTACACAGAATATTGTTAAATTGCAATTATAATAAATTCCAGAAAGCAGATAACACAATGCTTTGCTTTGGGTATGGGACACAGTTGTGAGATGGGAACAGGAAGAATTCCTTGATGAAATAATATTTATGCTGAAGCTTGCAAGATAAAGAGATACAGTGTTGATTATTCCAAAAGCAAGAGAAAAAGTTATCCAGGGAGAGAAAATTATTCATTCAAAATTGCTGACACAGAAAGTATGTTGGTGCATAGGTGGAAAAGAATGATGACCATGGAAGTGGGAGCAGAGCAGGCAAAGAGAAGTTCAGAAGAACTGGCCTGACCTTGGAAGCAATGGTAAAATGTTTGGTCTCTATTTTAGTGGCATTAGCCAGTTACTGAAATAGTTTAAAGGGAAGACAGTATAATGAGATTTGTATATTAAGAATATTTGATGGGTCTTCCCTGGTGGCGCAGTGGTTGCGAGTCCGCCTGACGATGCAGGGGACGCGGGTTTGTGCCCCAGTCCGGGAGGATCCCACGTGCCATGGAGTGGCTGGGCCCATGAGCCATGGCTGCTGAGCCTGCATGTCCGGAGCCTGTGCTCCACAACGGGAGAGGCCACAGCAGTGAGAGGCCCTCGTACCGCAAAAAAAAAAAAAAAGAATATTTGATGACTGCTTTGCGGAGAATGGGTTAAATGGCAACTGTGGAAAAAGATGATCAATGTGGAGACTATTGACATCTTTCAGGTGTAAGATGATGGTAGCTCAGAATAGAGATGTAGAGCAGGAGAGTGGATTTGATTCATGTTTATGTAACATGTTTAGGAAAGATCCAACTCTGTTTTGATGTCATGACCTACACCCAGTCACCCTTTTGCCAATACAAGCAGATGACAGTATGTACCATACTCTTTGAGCTCTTCTTGTCATAGTGATACATGCTGGGAGGGTTATATTTCTACCCATCCTTGCTCAGTTATCTTATATTTAGCTTTGGCCCAGGTGTGAGTTGCACTGATATATAAGTGCACCAAAGTTAAGTCATAATGTTGCACTTTCTGGACCAAGGCTCAATGCTTATCTGAAAGAGAAAAATAGTTTTTATCAGTAGAGGTCAATAGCACAATAGCACATTTTAAAGAAGTATTACATCTGATGGTAAAACAAGGATAATACAATTTCAATAAAAATAATTTAAGTCAGAGATAGAAGAGTTTTATCTTGATGAAAAGTTGAAAATATTCAATACTTAAAGTAGGTAGATTAAAAAGGTATTGGGTCATGAAGTGAAGTGTGAACCATGGAAACTTCTAGAGCTTCTGCAAGGGGCTCTGAAGATTGTTCACTGTAGTTTTCATAACTGGTGCCACCTAGAGTTATGCAATGAGCTGCCTGACCAAATGTTTGTGGCTATACTGGTCCAGCTCTGCTCCTTGTCTGCTCTATGCATTTAGACAAGTCATTTCATCTGTTGGATCTTCTAATTTCAGAGTTAGACTGTATTGCCTGGACATGCTAATCTAGCTGTACAATTCTATGATTCCAAGCCAATATTGGAAATTGACAATAAGCTAGATTCTTAAAGTGTTGAAGCAGTATTTTCTGCTTAGGTCTGGGGTAGGTTTCTTCTCACTCAAAGTTTCTTCTAAAGGTAGATCGTGATATTTAGTGAAACTGAAATCAGATCAGGATATTTAGTGAAATTGAAATCAGATCAGGATATTCAGTAAAACTGAAATCAGGTTGGGATATTTAGTGAAACAAAATCTGACTTCTTTCCATCAGTAGGACTCAGTGAAACCTCACTTCATAATTTTGTGGTTCATTCAGATATGCTTTGTTTCTGAGTCCTAGATTAGCAAGTGTTTTACAAGATGAGGTCTCAGTAAATCTGCCAACACAGAAATGTGCAATCCTCAATGCCTGAACTCAGTTTTCCATACAACTTGACGAGGTTTGCTATGAGACCAAAATATATTTTCAGCTGTTACAGACAGCCCTTAAACATTTGCAGCTCGATGCAGTTGAATATTCACACTGTGTTTTTAATTAGGCTAATGTGTGCTTGCTCCAATGTATAATAAAATACATAATCCATAATTATAACCCCTTTGCACTGCTTCCTGTCAGAGGGATTGGTAAAAAAATTCTTGTTCTATCTTTCAATTTGTTAATGGGATTATGATGAGTAAAAAGTCAGATTACCATGGCCGAGCAGGCATGCCTTAGCAAGGTGAAAGGATTAATGCTACAGGTCATCAGTAATTTAAAAATGTCAATTGCCAGGCTCATCCATGGGTTTCTGAGAAACGAGAGAATCTAGAAAATGTTTCCTCCTGGGAGATGAGAAAATTGGCTGAGTGGAGAAAAAGTAGCCTTACACAACTCTCCAATTCAAAACTGTGCACCAGTGAAAAGAAATACTCCATCCGTGAATCTACATACTGGGAACAAAAAATAAGAGTGAAAAGGAAAATTGATTTTCAGTAAATAGAGTTTAAAACATATTTTATATTATGAATCTTACCCTGGGTCTTCATCATGACTCTTACCATCTATTACTATGTACTGTTATTTGCATTTTCATGTGTAAGATTTTTTCCCCCCTAGGTAAATTTCACACTCCACAAGGCAGGGATTTCAGCATGTAGCACTGGACGTGTCCATGGTGGGTGCAGGACACAAGCTCACTAATTATTATGAGAATAATCCCTAGTGTTTCATAGATGTCCAGGCCAGAAAAGGCCATTTCAAGTCAATCTTAGTAGACTTCAATGGCAGGTTTATTTTCATTTTAAAAATGTATAGAATTAATGTTTAGTGAACTACAATACAAAATACTTAATCCTGTATCTTTTGTCAAATGTATTTTTCCCTTCTGGAGCTTTTGAATATAGAAGCTTTTATGGCTGTTTATCTACTTTATAATTATCACAGCTGTAGAGTCCACTAGATGACATGAAGATGCCAACAAGTCTTGGGTTGCACAGAATAAACATTCAGAGGCTTGAAAACAGAAATTTAAAAATTAATGTTATTCTCAATATAAATAGAAATCAATTCTCTCCAATTGTTAGGGAGTGGGAAAATTCTAAACCCCTCCACAAATTTTATTGAATTATCTACCCTCTCCTTGAGTAAGAAAGATTATTTTCTATAGTCTGGAGAACAGCAGAGGGGGAAAAAAGGATGGCTGGAAGCTTCTGTGCTTGCAATGGGAAAGAAAGCATAATACTCATTGGAGATGAAAAAATACAGGCAACCTAAATATTAGTTCTTTCTAATACATTTTAAACAATTTCCATTTAAGTAAATAAAATTCTGAAAATAATTGTTTACAAATAAAAGAGCAGTGATTTAAATATTTTCAAGTCAATAAACAAAATGTTATATTTTGTTTATTCTGACACTATATAAGTAATAATAGTTTCCTTTTCTAGGACTATTTTTTCAGCTGTCTTTGATGTATCTTTGTTGTCTTATAAGAAAGCAAAAGAGCAACATAGTGTGGAGGTTTTTTTGGATTTAATTTTGTCAATACTTCTGTTCTCTTTATTACACAATATAAGAACAATTAAGTCATTTTAAAAAAGAAAGTAACTTTGAAGATAATTTTACATTATTGCCTTTCTTAAAAAAAAACAAAAAGTTGAGGGACCTAATAAGGAAACACATTTTATTACAATTGTTATTGATGCTATAAAACACAAGTTTAACAGCCATGAAATGCAATGCAATTGATCATATGTTAGAAATGCATTAATTTGAGTTACTGTATTTTTCATATGTAGTTTGAAATTATGTATAGACATAAAGATGTCTTATTGCATGGTATAAATCTATGCATTACTATTTCATTACATTAAATTAAAGCCATGTCTATAAGAGATTTTCCCTGAATACCTGGCACAATTTCCTGGAGGGTGCTCTCTCAGATTGAACCAACCATGATCTATTATTTGGGATAATTGTCTCCATAGCCCCAGCTCTTGTCTATAGTTTGCTGCTTTTGACCTATTGTTTCTTGAAACAGTCATCGGACGAAAATAATCTCATCCATAAAAATGACCGTTTAATAGTAAAAAATAAAGGACTTTACTGAGGACAGAATAATCAAACACGAGACAGCAGTTTAACAGCCCTTTTTAAAGGCTACTTTGTTTTCAGGAAGGAAATGCTGAATCTCAGATCCATCTCCATCACTCAGTGTGTCAAAAAGTGACGGCAAAGGAATGTGTTCCCAGCCTGCCTGGGTTCCTCTTGCAGGAACCTTGCTCAGCTGTTGTTAGCTGAGCTCAGAAGAAAAATAATGCTTCTGGTCAGTAGGATCAGAGCATATTTTTCAGATTACCTTCCAAAATAATGGTATACTTTTGATGTACTTAAATGAAATCATCAGTACATTAACAAAATATCCTGCTTCTAACTATGTATAGGACCCAAATTACCTAAGTATTTGCCAGGTAAATGCAGTGTGTGTGTATGTGTGAGTGTGTGTAACCTTAGGTCTCTTTGCTCCTCAAAGCCCAAATGTTTTAATTAGTTTCTAATCCTTTCTTAGGCATAATTTCAAGAAACATGTTTAACATCATATTACACTGATCTACTTTTCTCACCTCAGCCACCCAAAGCATGATTATCTCAGTATTTTACATTCTATCTCTGCCTATTTGAAACTTTCCTAGAGTTAAATTTGTAAGAGAGTAGAGTTTCTTTGGCTTCCAAATACTAACTGAAGAATGCTTCATATTTTACTGTTTCTTTTTCATGTGGTGATGCAGTCTCCTGCTCAGGTTTATAACCTTGGAGGTCATCTTTCATCCTGAACACCCTTTGATTATAGATTTACATCACACAAATCTCCTTCTATCATCTCCAGAACATAGCAAAGCTCTGACCAAAGCTGTCTCAGGAAGATGCCAATTCAATAATTCATACCATTATTATATCTTGGCCGGTCACAGTAATTCATCCTAGTTGTAACACCAGTAACTCTCTTGGTCCTGTATTTTAGTAGTGCTGAAGAAGTCTCCCATCTATTGCCAGTGCTGTGACTCTAATGTATGTGATCTATTCGTCTAATACAATTGAATTATGCACCTAAGTGTCTCCATTCCATTAACTATTTATACAGCTTTTAGCACCTCAATACCTAAATTCTTCAACAAAAGATAATATAATCAACAGTTACAAGGATTGAAGGGGTATCATAACCTGAGAAGCAGCTTTGGGGAAGCTTACTGTTTCTGTGAAAGAACCCATCTAGAAAATCAAAAAGGAACCAGAAACATAAAGAGAAGGTGTCAAATCAACCCTATTAAAAGACAAATCTAAAAGTGAAACTGCAATAGAATGAGGGAACGTTATCTGAAACTACTTTCGAAAGTTTTGAAGGCTCTGCATTAAGCTAAGCGGGAGAAGAGACTGGTAAGAAAGTGTCTGTTTATTCCATTATTTAACTGATATTTATTAGGCATCTAATATGTGCTAGGTGCTTTCTAGAATCCAGCAGTAAACAAAAAAAAAGTCTATGAAACATTAAAGGAAGTGAATGAACAGAGAGACAATTACTATGTGATTGTGCTCTAATGAGGCACACCTGAGGATGGCAATAGCTTGGCTATAATTTGAGAATCTCACTCTCACTTCCTAATCAGCCCCTGATAGAATGTTCTCTTATGTTCTTGTGGGAGCTTCCTATTCACTTACATCAAGGCAGAATATGGGCAAACACCTGTCTAATTTTATAAAGTAAATCTGAATTGTCTTGTGTTTGGATCTGTTAAAAGAAAGGAGCCAACAGTTGAGAAAGTGAAGGCATAGGATAGTTATAAATTTCAATAATAGTCAGTGATAAGTTTAAGTTTAAAATGCTATAGAGCAATATAGAAATATGTTAGAAAAATATAATAGAAAATAAGTAGAAAAATAATCTACAGAAAGTAGATGAAAGTCATTAAACGTTTTCCTTTTGGAGAACTCTCAAGGGAAGACTTAGATTTGTTAAAAATTATTATTATAAGGCCACTGACCATCTCATTGAGAAGAACAGATTTTGATGAAAAACAAAGTGAGTTTGTGATGGTAGGTATAGACAGCTCTTTCATGAAGTATAACAATATTAAAATAGATAAAGTGAAGTCAAAAGAAGTAATATGTTTGAGGATGGACTTTTCTAGAATGAGAGCTGATCTTGTGTGTTCTTTGACAGGGAGAATTTAATTTGGAAGAAAATGATGAAACAAGTAAATAAGTAACAGAGGGAATTATTCACAAAATACAGCTCTAAAGGAATAGTAGAGTCATTAGATAAAGATGAGGTTGAGCAGTAAAGGTTAACAGAAATACAGAAAGTGTAGGTTAGATTGGAAGGGAGAAACATAAGGAGTGGACGGTAGGATTGAGCTGTCTCTCTCTGTCAATAAACGGCTTCCATAGTTCATGAAGGAAATTCACACTATCTTTGTTGAGTGAGTATTGTGTGGATTTACATAAAGATACGGTGGGCATATAAAGAAGAGATGGTTTGAAGTAAGCAGTGTGTATGCAAAATTTCCACATGGAGTCATTTAGTTAACAGTATTTGTGTTGAGCCCACCATAAGAAAACACTTTCAGAAACATTACAATAGCAGTGAGGTACAAACAATGTTTGTTTCATGATGTCATCCAGCTGAAGTTTAAACGTTTTATGTCTTGTGTTAAGAAGACACTTAATGGATGTTACTTTTAACTATAAGCCATGCCACTCTTTAATATGGTGTTTATGTACAGTGAGAGGATCTAAATTCTAGGTTGAGTTTGGAAATTAATGATCACTTTCTCTTAACCTCATGCTGTGTGCCTCAACTTCTAACCCTGTTTTATACACTCAGGAACTCTTCTTTCATTACCCAGAAATTTTCCTATATCTTCCAACTATTCTTAGGATTATTTCTGCCTCTTCAACTACTCCAAAATATTAACTTTTCTTTTGAAAACACCATTTCCATGACCACTAAGTGGCAGCTTTTCATTCTCCCACAAGCATTCTCCTAGGGCCAAAAGTGAGCTAGAAATTCCCTTAGGTCCACATGACTGCTCTCTGATTCTACTCATCACTGGCTCCTCCCCTGACTTTCTTGGAAAACTATTTCCAATTATACCACCCACATCAGCTGTCACCATCACTGATTGATGTCCTAATCACACCCACAATGTCAATGAAGATTTTGAAAACTTTCTGGAACACATTTCTATTCTTGTATTTATCCTGTGAGAATTCAGTACTCATAAA
This sequence comes from Hyperoodon ampullatus, assembly GCF_949752795.1. Classification (NCBI taxonomy): domain Eukaryota; kingdom Metazoa; phylum Chordata; class Mammalia; order Artiodactyla; family Ziphiidae; genus Hyperoodon; species Hyperoodon ampullatus. Next base: position 55,462,051 of record NC_136926.1, on the reverse strand, counting down.
TATGTCCCTTTAAGAACTCTGGGCTTTGAGGTTGATTCCACTTGGATATCCCATCCACTCTGACTTTCGTGCTTCAAGATGAGGGCCACACCTGGGCTTAGAGTATATTTAGGTCATATATCACCTCTGTCTTCAAGTTTATCTCATAAATTACATCTACAAGTGTATTCTTAACACCCATGATCATATTATTACTCTAAAACCTCTTATGGATATTACTATATATTAGAAAATATTATTCATATCACTTCATATAGCCTCTAAGACCCTTTAAAATTTTACTTTGACCTTACATACTTCTGACTTTTTGAAGAAGACCTTACTTCCTTCAAAATACCCTTTTCTCTAAAATGAGAAATTTCACTTTATGATCTATGAGTAAATTATGAAACTTTCACGCCTCAGTGCCTTAGCTAATTCTGTATCTTACATCAAGACTAAGATTTTCTTCATTTTTCTGTCTTTCTATATCCCAGTTCTTCTGGGCCTAGCTCCAATATCCCACATTTAACCTTCCTTAAATCTCTGCTTCTAATCTAACCTTGCATGTGTTTCATCATAATCTCAAAACACTTGGCTTACATCTTTCTCTTTCCTTATTATAGTGAACTTATAAATAAAGTAGGCATGCAATATTGATTCAGCGATAACTTCCCTTGGTCTAAGTTTCCATACTTATAAAAAGAGATAGCTAGAATAGATGTCACCTAATACTCCTATTAGCTCAAATATGTTACGATTTACAAGCAGACTATCAAATTTTCATCATTTTGTATTTACCAATTACTCCCTCTAAATAGTTTGTATGGTACTTGTATTGCAGTGCTTCACCAGCTTCCTTTATCTAGTTCCTGTTTATTGAGAGCTTGCTGTATACAAACCAGTATGTGTAGTGTGTATGTGTGTGTGTGTGTGTGCACATAAAATCATGAGCCATAACCTTAAGTGGATTTCCAACCAGTTCAATGAAATTCTCTGAACTGTCCCATTTACGTGGACTCACTGGCTTTACATACACTGTCAATTCTTTCCATAAAGCATACATATGGAGTCCTATAGTAGACTGAAAACTTACTCTTATCAATTGAGTTGTATGCTTCCCAAGACACAGTTGTGTTTATCTTCAATTATGTTCACACCAATTTTATGTAATATTCTAATTATTTAATTTAATTGTATATTATATAAGCTGATGAAAGATGAATACAAAAAGAGAGCTGTTAATCTTAAGAAAAGTAATTTAATTTGAATGCCTATGATGGACATATCCTAAAGTGATCCCCAATGAATCATACTCTTGTATAATCACTCACCTTAAGTACAGGTAGAAACTGTAACTTTCTTCTAACCAATAGAATATGACAAAGCTAAGGAGATGTCACTCCCTTGCTTAGGTTATGTTATATGGCAAAGGTGATGGCATGTTTCTCCTATGATTCTATTACATTATGAAAGACTCCATCTTAGCACACTAGAGATAGAGATCCTTATGTTGGCCTTAAAGAAGCAAAGAGCCATGTTGAAAACTACCTATAGAGAAAGCCATGTGTCAAAGAACTGTGGGCAGATTCTATGACCTATGGGTAGCTTCTATGACCAGAAAATAGCCAGTAAGAAGCCAGGATCCTCAGTCACAAAGACACAAGGAAATAAATTTGGCCATAAACCTGAAGGGGCCTCAAAGAGGATTACCTCCTAGTTAAACTTCAGATGAGAATATAGTGTAGTTGACAAGTTGGTATCAGCTTTGTGGGCCTCTGAGCAGAGAAGCCAACTATAAGTTATGTCAGGAGTCCTGACCTTCAAAACCTGGAGATAGTAAATGTGTGTTATTTTAAGCTGCTAAATTTGGGGTAATTTGTTATGCAGCAATAGAATCCTAATACAATTCCACAGAAAGGTTCATTAAAATCAATTTCTTAGTTACAAAAAGAGCTACCACATAATACTACTGTCCAATTCAGTCAAGGTAAGGCAATGATAAATATTGGAGGGAAAAATAACCCCATAAATTTACACAAGTATATTTCAGATGTGGCTCCATTTTAAAGAATTTCAATCTAGAAATCATAAATAATGCATTAGGAAAGCTTATGTAAGGAAAATAGTGATAAATTAAAATCACTAGCTTTATACTCAAATTAAGCCATGGACAATACCAAAAGATTGAAGAATTATTTTATGCATCTCTGTTTTAAGTTAGAATAATGAAGTTAAAGAGTATATCCTTAAAAAAAATCATCCCATTCTTTAACTCTTTCAGTTATCCAATCCACCACAGCTATTGATTATGTTGGATAAAAGGGTTTTCTCTGTGACAGCTAGAGGACTCTGGCTTAATTAGTGACAATAGGAAAATCATCACTATAGCATCCCTTCCACAGGCATTCATATGGAGAAGGGGAAAAAAAAAAAAAACTCTGGCTGAGACTATAGGGAAGTTTTCACAAAAGTGAAAGCATTTGACATGGGCAGTGGATGGGGAAGAACAAATGGGTAGGGCTTCAATAGGTCAGGATGGTAAAGGAGGGTCCCAATAATAAGCATACCCTAATGTCAAGTGCAGTGGTAGATGAGACAATGTGAGTTTCAGAAATGGTGAGAGTCCAGAGAAAGAAGTCACTAAGTAATCATGAAATAACTGAATGTGTCCACCCACTAGTTTTAGTGCTCTGCCCTTCATTTTGCAGGAAATAGGATGTTCATTTAAAAAATCACAGAGTCTTTGAACCCATGATATTTTTAGGAAAAATCAGTTTGAAGCTTTAACTATAAGTACAGTTAAGACTCAATCCAATTCCCAAAAAGTACAATGTAAATAAAAGAGAATCTCAAGACCAGAAGAATGAGCTCACTAATATTATACCAAGTGGGAAGAAAGTCGGAGCAGTTTGTAATGGAACACCGTACCCAGGTGTCTACTGTTGAAGAAAGCTCAGTTAGCTAAGAACTCCATTAAAAAGTATGGTATATAACCTTCGGTTATTGAAATTTTTATTGCTGCTATATTATCCTTACACGAATGCCCATTATCCCAGCTACTGGTTCTCACAGGTTTTTGTTAGCTGCTTTATCATGTTGCAGTTTATACTACTTAAGCAGGCCATGATGATATATTACAGTCAGCTAAAATGTAGAACATTCTTAGATTTATTTTGACACCTAAAGCAACTTTTCATTAGGCTGGTAACAAGCCGGACAGATGCCACAGTCCTCGCAAAAGTATCACTGCGATGTTGAAAAAGTGCTGACATAAATGTGGACATTCTCAAGAACATGTTTAAGAAACTGATAGGGTGGAAGCTCTTAATTTTTTCAAGTAACAGTAGGGGGGGGGGGATATATATGCAAATGGCAAAGCAATGGTGCCCATTTTTCTTTACAGAAAAAATTCACATTATGCACATCTAAGATCTCCACCTTCCTCGACTGACTTTTTAATGAAATTACAGAGAGCACGGAAACATTGTTTGATGAATATCAAGTGCCTCCAACAGCTGCTTGGCAATTCTTGGAATGGCATGAACATTGCATGGAACACACAAAGGACTCAGGATGAGATAGGCAGAGGAGCTCACTGAAATGTATTATTAAGTAATGAAGCATAGAAACAAAAACAAAGCCATACTCTTTATTATGAATCTCTATGTAAATTTATTTCACCAACTATGTGAGGAAAAAAATAAATAAAAGAAGGGTACAATCCCTAAGGGAGTTACTAAGGGAGTTACTAAGGGAGTTCCCTATGTATCACTGTGCAAAAATCTCCACTAGACTTTCTGTAGATTTGAAGTTAGGTAGGACCACCAGTCCACCAGATGCATTGCTTTAATAAAACAGTTTTCACATAATTCAAGTGGGGTTATTACAGATACATTTTTTAAAAGTGATCTGCCAGATTGAGTTAGTTAAGTGTATCAGAAAACAGACATCACATAATCTGTAGTTATGCATTTATTTATATTATATATAACAGTATTCATGGCAGTTCATCCAAACCTCCTTTTTTTTACAAGTTAGGAACCATATCTCTCAATTATCTGTCTTTAGCTAAACTAAGTTAGTCATCCCTTTATGTTATTGATATCTTTTCAAGCTTTGAGCCATTGATTTTTTTTTCTTGATCATTTCTGCTTTCCATTGTACCAAGTCCTCTATTATAATTTTTCAAAATTTAACTCAACAGGTTTGAAAAATCATTCCATTCTTGTTTCCAGCTTTCTACTCAGTATCTTTCAATGGCTATATACACAGTTTGAATAATTTTTATTATTTAACACTTACCATTTTATAACACACAAACAGCCTTCAATTTTCTGTGTGAATGGCTTGCCATGCTAAACATGGTACTTTCTTACTTAATGGGACATACTTGAACCACTCCAAAGACTACCCCCACCTCCTGTCTAGAATTTTAGCAAAGTGCTCACTCCTAATTGCTGCTGCTATTAGCGTTAAAAATAGGAATTAGCAAACAATACTACCTTTACTTTATTGTTCTAATTACCTTGACAATGATGTGATCTGGTTTTTGTTACACATGTAGACCTGGCCAGCATGCTGTTGACCACATGTTATCTCTCAGTGTTTAAACACCAAGATTGCCTGTCATTTTTTCTGTCATGATCACATATTTGGTATGTTGCATCATCTATTTAGCTATATCTTAACTGGATAAATCAGCACAATAGACTTAAATAAGTTTAAACTTCTTGCTCGAATCACACAGGGAAAGTTGAGTCATTATCTTGTGAATGTTTCTCCATCTATTTGTCCTTATCCTCTCAATCCAGATGATTGGGAATTGACCAGAGAAAGAAGAATAAGATAGCCTGGCACAGAGCAAATGAAACACAAATGAAGTCTGGGAAATCAAATCCAAGATTTACTGGAAAGGTGTGAGAGACATTCAAAAAATACTTCTGTATGCATTTTCCCCTACAATCTAAGCTCAGTCTCTATCTAATATCATGTAAATATCCTGATTTCCTGTGTATTTCTGGGTTCCACTATGGATACTTGCTTTAGTTAGAGCTCACAGCCACGATTGTGTTAGTCTCCATGAATTATTTTACTGTGGTATAAATGCCAGAGCTTATTCGTGGTTCATGGGAAGTTCTAACTGTTTTAAAAATACAAAGAACTTATTCTTTCACAAAGTAACACACTACATATATACATAACATGCAGCTTTATGGGTAATTTATGTACTGGTGAGGCTGTATATTAAAAGGGAAATAAAAGCACCAGTAGATGTCCCCTGATCCTCTAAATGTCCTCCTTGAGAAAGATATTATTGACCATGGAAATAGTGATTCTCTTAGATAAATCTTGATTAATACTGGACTGCTACCTTCAATAACTTGTTCAAGGGGGTTGTCAAGGAGCTGAGTCAAATCTCAAAGCATCTCCTAAGCAGACCAGTTGCTCACCATATAAGTTCCTGTCAGAATCCCAACTTCAAAATTTAGTCTCCTTTTTTCTTTTCTTTTTCCTTTTATTAATTATATTTCTTCTCTAGTGTTACTATAAGTTGAGATCTGCTCATAATTAATCTTTCTTCCCTAAAATTGTTAAAAGAAAATAACATCCCTTTCACAGTACAACTTTTCAGAAGAGGGGCTGATTTACTGCTTCATATGCTTTGTATTGCAAATATAATAATATGTACTATTAATAATCTAAAATATAAAAGTATAGGCTGACTAGTGTTCACATGTTTGCATTCATTTTTTTCAGTCCAGACTATATATTAATTATAGACACTTTTAATTTTCCATGATCTTCATTTTTCTTTGGGGGAATATTAGATTTGCATATTTAAAAATAAAATGCCTTTATAGGATTTCCCTTTATCAAATAACATAATAGGTAATTAATACTAATCAAAAAAACATTTCCACTGAAAACAACTATAAAAATGAACCACATATAAAAATAAAAATTATTTGGAGGACTCAGAGAGCTAAAAAAAAATCAGTGAAGACTTTTGAGCTGAAAATCTATGAGAAGGTAAGCCAGAGAGAGGAGACTAATTTTTAACCAGAAATAGACTAGCCTGACAGGAATTTAATCTCAGACTCAAATCACCTTAATCTCTGAATAAATGAAAGTTATTCATTTGGAATTGCTAGTTCACATATGGCCATGAGAATTAAAGGTAAATATTTTCTGTCAGAAAATAGTATTTCTGTCACCTCAAAGTATCCTTATACAATGGCTAGTACTCAAGCAAAACTATTCAGGAAGATGAAAGATAAGATAGCATGATTTAAAAGTCAAGAGAACCAAGACTTTAGAAACAAATATAGAGAATATCTGCAATGGAATTAATAGTCATGGACAGTTAAATAAACAGGCTTAAAATATTCAAAATAAAACAGAAAATTATTGCAGAAAAAAAACCACTAAAAACTTAACCAAAAAAAAATTATATCTGAAAAACAGACAATTTTAACATAAAAGTGGGTTATACATATATACATACATGTAAATGGAAATTCTAGAAATAAAAAAAAAATCAAGAATTCAATAGATAACTTTAATAGCAGATTAGATAGAAGAGAAAAAAACGTTTACAAGACTGATCATTAGAAAATATTAAAGCCCAGGAAGTCAAATAGAAAATTTATAAGATCATAAGAGGCATGTGAAACTTGGTGAAACATTAGTATAAAATTGGAGTCCCATAAAAATGAGGAGAGAGAATGGGCTAGAAGAAGACTTTGAGAAAATCTGACTGAGAATTTTCCAAAACACTTTTAAGACATCATTACTGATACAAGAAATGCTAAAAATATCAAACAATAAATACTAGGTAAAAGAAAAAGAAAAACTAGCTACAGCATGTTACAATATTAGGCAACCAAAGACAAAATTCTTGAAAGCAACTAGAAGAAAAATAAATCCATTATCCTCAAAAGTGCAATAATAAGACATGTAGATGAATTTAAAGAAGAAATGACAAGAGTTAAAAAAAAATAACTGACAATTCGAATTTTATATGAAGCAAAAATATCCACCAGAAATGAAAGTTTGTATTGTGAATAGACCTGCAGTAAAAGATATAGTAAAGGGAATTCTTCGGGCAGAAAGAAAATTATCTGATATGAAACCTGATAATGTAAAAATGAGAGAAGATCTCTAAAAAAGTAAACCTACTGGTAAATCTAAATTAATATTGATAGTTTAAAGCAAGGATCAGCATTTATTTTTCTATAATGGGTCAGATAGTAAATATTTTACACTTTGCTGGCCATATAGGCCCTCTTTTTCATATTTCTCATTTTGGTCATTAAAATATATATACATATATAAATATTTTTAGCTCACAGGCCATAAATAAACAGACTGGGGGCTAGACTTATTGAATCCTTGTTTAAAGCAACAACAATAAAATAGTATAGTATGCAAAATATAAGCAGGATTAAAATATATGACAAGATATGACAAAATACAGAAAGAAACATGGAATTCAAGTACTTTAATGTTCTTTTATTTTCTGGTAAGCATTAAAAGTTTCAGTTTAAGGTAGATTTTTAGTAATCATTGATATATGTTGAAATCCCTAAGACATTAAGGTAATAATAAAAGTATGTATAAGTATTAGGCTAATACAAATTAAAGTAGTGTGATAAAAAAATACTTGATTAACTCAAAATGAAAAAAGGGGTAAAAAAAGAATCATCTGTGGTACAAATAGAAAATAAATAGTAATATGTAGTTAAATACCCAAATATTGGTAATCATATTAAATATAAATAGACTTAAACTCCAATTAAGGTACAAAAATTATCAGACTATATACATATATCTATATCTCACACTATATATATATATATATATATATATATATATATATATATATATATATATGCTTTGTAGAAGAAATATCTGAGATATAAAATTAAGAAAGGTTGAAAATGTGAGGATAAAACCTTCACTTTCAGTTAAAAGCAGAAGGTTGAAGAAATGAGGGATCTGCCAAGAACAATTAAGACCAAACAAACTACTAAAATATTCTGATTGGTGGCATCAGGAAGTTGTGGAAACATATATTAAAGAGAGTAAAACTCCCTCCCTTAGAGAGGTACATAAATTAAATTCACCATCTTTTCACTGGAGGCATTTTTAAACACTTTGGGTATGAACTAAGGGGTGAGAATCTGGGTTTGCCCTGTCGGAAGACCACTTCTGTGGTACGGGAAACTTAGAAGAGCATTTTGCAATTTTAAAGCTATAAATTAAAGAAAAAAATAAGTACTACAGATAAATATGTACTACAAAACTACAGTGAGGTATCACCACACACCAGTCAGAATGGCCATCATTAAAAAGTCTACAAATAATAAAAGCTGGAGAGGGTGTGGAGAAAAGGGAAACTTTGTACACTGTTGGGGGCATGTACATTGCTGCAGCCAATATGGAGAATCATATGTTGGTTTCTTCAAAAACCTAGAAGTAGAGTTACCATATGATCCAGCAATCCCACTCCTGGGCATATGTCTAGAGAAAATTCTAATTTGCAAGGGTACATACACCCCAGTGTTCATAGCAGCAGTATTTACAATAGTCAAGATATGGAAGCAACCTAAACATCCATCAACAGATAAATGGATAAAGAAGATGCAGAATATATATGTGTGTGTATATATATATATGTGTATATATATATATATATATAGTTACTCAGCCATATATAAGAATGAAATAATGCCATTTGCAGCAACCTGCAACATGGATAGACCTAGAGATTATCATATTAAGTGAAGTAAGGCAGACAGAGAAACGAAAATATCACATGATATCACTTATATGTGGAATCTAAAAAAATAATACAAATGAACTTATTTACAAAACAGAAATAGACTCACAGACACAGAAAACAAACTTATGGTTACCAAAGTGGATATTGGGTAGGGGGGAGATAAATTAGGCATTTGGGAAACAGATACACACTACTATAAGTAAAATACATAAACAACAAGGACCTACTGTGTAGCACAGGGAAATATATTCAATACTATACTGTAAAAGAATCTGAAATTCAGTTTATATATAAAACTAAATCACTTTTCTGAATGCCTGAAACTAAGACAACATTGTAAATTAACTATACTTCACTAAAAAATAGTTGTTAAAAATAGGTATTCATTTTTTAACTTTTTATAATTTATTAAAATTGCTACAGTGCCTATTTGTTTATATTTTCTCCCCTTCTTATTTTTTTCAAGTTTTTAAGTGAATTTTTATTGGAGTATATTTGATTTACAATGTTGTATTAGTTTCTGCTGTATAGCAAAATGAATCAGTTACACATATACATCTATCCACTGATTTTGATTCTATTCCCATACAGGTCATTACGGAGTACTGAGAAGAGTAGAGCCTATTAGTTGTTATTAGTTATCTATTTTATATATAGTAGTGTGTATATTTCAATCCCAATCTCTCAATTTATTCCTCTCCCCCTTTCCCCCTTGGTAACCATAAGTTTGTTTTCTACATCTGTGACTCTATTTCTGTATTGTAAGTAAGTTCACTTGTACCATTTTTTTTAGATTCCACATATAAGCGATATCATATGATATTTGTCTTTGTCTGACTTTCTTCACTCAGCATGACAAGCTCTAGGTCGATCCATGTCACTGAAAATGGCATTATTTCTTTTTTTATGGCTGAGTAATATTCCATATAAATATGTACCACATCTTCTTTTTTTATTTTATTTATTTTATTTTATTATTATTATTTTTTGGGCTGCATTGGGTCTTTTTTGCTGCTTGCAGGCTTTCTCTAGTTGTGGCAATCAGGGGCTACCCTTCATTGCGGTGCACGGGCTTCTCATTGTTGTGGCTTCTCCTGTTGCAGAGCATAGGCTCTAGGCACATGGGCTTCAGTAGTTGTGGTGTGTGGGCTTCTGTAGCTGTGACACACAGGCTCAGTAGTTGTAGCGAGCAGGCTCTAGAGCACAGGCTCAGTAGTTGTGGTGCACGGGCTTAGTTGCTCCACAGCATGTGGAATCTTCCAAGACCAGGGCTTGAACCTGTGTCCCATGCATTGGCAGGCAGATTCTTAAGCACTGCACCACCAGGGAAGCCCCCCCTTATTTATTTATTTATTTATTTTATTTATTTAAAAATTTTTTTGGTGTACCATATCTTCTTTATCCATTCCTCCGTCAATGGACATTTAGGTTGCTTCCATGTCTTGGCTATTGTAAATATTGCTGCAATAAACATTGAGGTGCATGTATCTTTTCAATATATGCCCAGGAATGGGATTGCTGGATCATATAGTAGCTCTACTTTTAGTGTTTTAAGGAACCTCCATACTGTTCTCCAGACTGTTCACCATACTGTTCTCCATAGTGACTCTACCAATTTACATTCCCACCAAGAGTGTAGGAGGGTTCCCTAAAAAATAGGTATTCTTGATGGAGAACTGTACATAATTGTAGAGAATGATGCCACCATTACAAATGTAAGATGTCTGACCTCAAAGAGACCTTCAGGAAAACTTGTTCATTCTTTGATTTTCCTCAGCAACTTCTCTCTAGTTCTCTTCTGCAAATATCCAGAGCCTCAAATAGTCTCTGTAAATCTATTATTCAACCTCTACTCTTGTCCCTCGACAAAGGTTACCTGAAAACACAGAAGGAAAATCTCAAGGTCATAGAGTATGGAATGCCTCAGGTTCTGGTTCTCACACATGCTTCCTAATGCTTTTTTTTTTTTTTTTTTTTTTTAATCAGACTTTCCTTTCTAGGCCTAGTTTCCCCATCAGTGCTCCACAGATCAATCAGTTTCCCCCAAGGCCTTGTTTCAGCTATTTTTAGTACTTTTCATTCTCAGCTTGTTCTTTCCCATTGCCTCTTTCCTTTCAGCCTGCAAACCTGTGTAAATCTCTCTGTTTGCAAATAACCCTTCTACAAAACTGTGTGACTCTCTATCTTTTGACTTCACGTCATTGATATGTGTAATCATTGCTTTTTTCAGAATATAAAGGTTTACTGTAGATACAATAATTGAAAGTTTCAGAAATGTATAATTAAATAAAATTTGTCCAGAAATGATCGTTTTAGTTAACTCTTTAACATATTGGTGTATTCCTTCTAGTATTTTATTCTGTGTATATCTGGGTTGTTTTATTTTCTAACACAAATGTAATGTACATTAATGTAGATTAATTCCTATTGTTTTCACATTATTATATCAAGAATATTATCTTTGTCACCACATATTTCTTGAAAAATAATTTTAATGGCAGCATGTTAGTCCATTTATTGCTGTAGCATGAATTTATTTTTCTTATACTGTGGTATTAATGAATATTTTATATTTGTCACTTTAATGAACAAATAAATATATGTTTATTAAAAAATAATTGGGGACTTCCCTGGTGGTGCAGTGGTTAAGAATCTGCCTGCCAACACAGGGGACACGGGTTTGATCCCTGGTCTGGGAAGATCCTACATTCTACAGAGCAAAAAAGACCCTGTGCCACAACTACTGAGCCTGTGCTCTAGAGCCCATGAGCCACAAATACTGAGCCCACATGCCACAGCTACTGAAGCCCTCATGCCTAGAGGCTGTGCTCCACAACAAGAGAAGCCCCCACAATTAGAAGCCTGCACTCCTCAACAAAGAGAAACCCCTGCTCACTGCAACTACAGAAAGCCCATGTACAACAACAAAGACCCAAGGCACCCAGAAATAAATAAATAAATAAATAAATTTTAAAAAAAAGTAAGTACTATGAATGGTGTTCTTTATTTTCTCATGTAAAATCAAGTTAATAATTAGTGTTTTATTTCAACCTGAATCCCATTAATATTGCTAATAGGACAAAACTGAAAGAAAAGAAAGCTCTCAATTTCTAATTATTTAAAAATATTTTAATTTATTCTTTATTTTTGAAAAATAGTTGTGCTGGATATGGAGTTTTTGGTTGAGTCTTTTTCTTTTAGGACTTTGAATATGTCATACCACTGTATTCTGCCTCTGTGGTTTCTGATAAGGAAGAAACAATTAATTCTATTGAGGATTTCTTATACATCATGAGTTGCTTTTCTCTTGCTGCTTCCAAGATTCTCTTTGTTTTTCAACTTTTTCATTATAATGGGTATAAATAGCTTTGAGCTTCTTCTTCTTTCATTTATTGAATATCTTGAGTGTGTAGATGAATATTTTTTATCAAACACTTTTTTTTTTTTTTTTTTTTTTTTTTTTTTTTTTTTTTTTGCGGTACGCAGGCCTGTCACTGTTGTGGCCTCTCCCATTGTGGAGCATAGGCTCCGGACATGCAGGCTCAGTGGCCATGGCTCATGGGCCCAGCCACTCTGCAGCATGTGGGATCCTCCCGGACCGGGGCACAAACCCATGTCCCCTGCATAGGCAGGCAGACTCTCAACCACTGCGCCACCAGGGAAGCCCCAAACACTTTTTATCAAATATTTTTTCATCAAATTTCCCGTGATTATTTGTGGTTATTATGTTCTATTAAATCACTGTGAACTAGAAAATACTGAACAAATGTTCTTAGAGGAAATATAGGATTAGGTTCCTAAGAGTCTCTTGTCACATCATTTTTATTAATTGATTAACACATAGCCTTTTTTTATATGTATTGCCATTTAAATACAAGCAATTTTATATATTTATTAATTTATATACATATGATTTATTGCATTGAACTCATTCCCAAAGGCACTATAACTAATGCCTGAACAAAGCTTACTTAACACACATCTGTAACACACATCTAACCCAAATTGCACTTAGGACACTCTTTAGCTCTAGGCCTGGGGGCCATTATAAACAGTAAAATCACCAACACAAAGTGCAAAAGTGCAAAAGAGGTGGTACCAAATTGAATGCAAAATGGACATTTGTTTACTGTATGACAGGTGAAACAAGAAAGAATAGTATCATCTGGTTCAATTTTATCTGGGAATGTATGTGTTGACTCAACATTTTTTTCCATCTTGCATGTTCATGAATAACCATAAAATTGCCACAAGTATTTATTGCAGGATTACAAATAAATTTTAGTGAGTCAATGAATTTGCAAAGGAGGACTCTGAATAATGACGATTGACTGTACACATATATATTTATATAAATAATTCAAACGATAAGTAAAATTAGAAAGGTTGCTGGGTACATAGTTGATTTTTTTAAAAATCAGTTTTTTTCTAAATAACACCAAACAGCAATTAGAAAATATTTTAAAATCATACTATTTTCGATAGCCTCAATAAACTATCAGATACCTATAAAGAAATCTAATGAAAGATGTGCAAGGCCTTTTCAGAAATAATATAAAATATTACTATATTAATGAATTGGAAGACTCTGTATTTTAAGAAGTTAATTCTTCATAAATTGACAGGTAGATTCAATGCATTTATCCCATTACCTTATAACATTTTAGCAGTTTATTTTTGAGAAAAGTGATTAACCATTTTTAAAGTATGTGTGGAAATCAAAGGGCCAAGAAGATTCAAAATTAAGTTGAAATACAGAACTAAGATGAAGATCCTTCACTACAAGATAATCAAGCCTTCATAGAAGGCAGAAATAATTATTTATGATAGTGTGATATTGGCATAAAATCAGAGAAGTAGGCCATTGGAATAGGATGGAGTTCAGATTCATATTCATATCTGATTTATGAAAAGGTAGTATCATAGGACAAACAGAAGATCTTTTCAATAAATGAATAAAATGATCAAGTACATTAAAACTTAGAACTCTTTATTAAATGAAGTGAAAACGTGAGTCACAAGTGGGAAACAATACCTATAATACTATATTCAACAAAAAAATTTTGTAATAATAATATATAAATTATTTACACATAATTATTTATACATTTATTATGTATAAGAAAAAGACTGACAACCCACTCAAAATATGAGCAAAAGACAAATAGGCAATTCACAAAAGAGTATATCCAAATGATCAATAAGATAACAAAAGGCGTTTGAAATTATTGAAAATGAAGGAAACGTAAATTAAACCATAAGGATAGGCCATCCCACACTCATCACAATGGCTATAATTTAAAAGGCTGACAGCACTGTAACACACTTTTGGGGGGAGTGCAAACTTGTACAACCATTTTGGGCATCTGTCTACAAGTATCTACCAACCTCAATAAACGCCTGCTGGATGAAACCGTATTTCTGCTTCTAGGTATCTACCCAACAGAAATACATTCACATCTATGCCAATAGAAATATACCAGAATTTTTACAGAAATATTTTTTTATGGAAACTCAAACCTAGGAGCTTCTCAAATGCCCATGGACAGTAGAAGGGATTAAAAGAAAAGGTCTGTTTCGTTCACAAAAGTCACAATATATGAAAGTGAAAATGCCTGTACTACAGCTACAAAGAACACCGTGGATGAATATTGCAAATATTATGAGTCAAAGAAAACAGACATTCACAAGTACATATTGTAACGTTCCATTCATATAGAGTTCCAAGGCAAGGCAGAAATACTCTGTCATGTTAGAAGTCAGGCAGTTGTTCTCTTTGGGAAAGAGCAGAGGTGGTACTTGGGAAGGGCATGGAGAGGGCACCTACAACACTAGATATATTTTATTTCTTATCCTGGGTGTTGGATACATGTGTTTGTTCATGTCTTGATAATTCATTAATCAATATACTTAGAATTTGAGCATTTAGTATGTTTTTCTTGAACAATTATTTTTTAATCACCCCAAGCACCATTTTCTGCATCAGAGACAGGACCAGATGCTTTGGGATGCAAAAATCAATACAATCAAACATCTCTTTTGAAGAGCTTAGGGCCTACATACTAGGGCAGACAATTGCTCTAGATTATTCAGTTCCATGATTTTATTTTCCTTTCAAAGCATAAATTTGGCTATGTACAGAACTCAACATAAAAACAAAAGAAAAATTATTTATCTCACTTTACTCCTGCTTAGGTAGGCAGTGTTGAGGAGGACAAAAACTTGGTGACATTAAATGTACACAGTTATAGAACTTCATAATCAGGGAAACCAAATATATTTTCAGCTGATTATATATTTATCTTCAATATTACAGAGGATGAAATCAATAAGGAAAGGGAAACTCTCTCTTGTCATTGTATCATTAGTTATATCAAATCCTCCATACATGTTTGTAATTAAAGGATGAAGCAGCATCTCCACAAACTCCACAATTTAGTTTGAACTCATGAATGGTAGGGAGGAAGACGGTGGCTTGCCTTGTGCAGTAAACTCCACTGTACTCAAAATAAAGCCATCATATATATATGTTGATATATATATATGTATATATATATATATATAGGTATATATATATGTTTATATATATATATACACACACACACACACACATATTTATATATTTCACAACTTATCAGCAATTAAGGCAGTTAAAACAGTGTGTTCTGGCACTTTCCACTTACAGTATTATCATTATGACATGGGCTCTAATACAAGCATATATAGAATGAAAACTTTTCCTACTCATTTAAATGAAATGAGACCCAGACAGACTAAATTTCCTGACATAGGTAATATAGTTATTCACAGACTGCATGGAGACAGATTTTCATCACCTGTTTATAGTCTTGGGCTTTTCCCCTTCATTTTGCTTAAAGTCATATAGAAAAAAACAAAAACAAAAAACAATTGAAGAAGGTGAGTAGTGGCATTCAATTACTTCTAAGGCCCTTCATTTCTGTATTAGTAGGAATTCAGCTGACAATGAGCTATGATAGTTTATGATTCATTGGAAGGAAGATAACCTCAGATCAGCATCCATGTATACATTTAACCTTTGTCCATTAAATTCAAAGTATTTCCATAGTTGTAGTAGGCAATCTAAAGGTGACTAAGTGAACAGCCTGTTCCTCTTCTCAGGGGCTTTCAGTGAAGTCACCAGACACAAAATTTCTGCCACATTCTGAGTTGCTAAGCTCTTTTCTAGCCCCTTCTCTTTCCCTTCCACCCTTCATCCTCTTTAACTGTGATTATTTTTCTCTTCAATTGCTTTTCAATCTCAGTCCTTAAAGCTTACTTTCTACTGTTTAGAATGAAAAACAGATAGAAAAATAGAATGAAAAAAGCCAGGGTCTGCTTTCTTTTCATGATTGACTGCTAAGGTAATAATAAAACAGAATGAATGTCCAAGGGAATTGCATATTTTGTTGCACATACAGGATAATTCTCTCAGACATTTTCAAAAAGAAAGCATGTAAAACGTACTGTTTAAAAATCATCTTCTAACTCCCCTACCTTTCAAATTTTCTCTGGATTTTTTCCCCCAAACACTTAAAAACATCTCATTGTCTCCTCTTATAAGATCTAAAGAAAGAAAAGTATCTTAAATGTGCTGTTTATGTTTCTACCTGAAAATTTATTATTATTTTTTAATTGATACATGGTTAATATCTGTGTTTCCCTTCACCACCCCTATCCCAACTCAGCAACCCTGTGTATGTGATTGAAACCACCTGCACTGCTGGATTGACAGTAACTTGAAGGCAGGGACAATGCAGGTAGTTATCAATCACATACATAGAATGAAATAAGATTTACATCAGTTGAAAAGGAAAATATTGGATTGGTATTTTTCCTGTGGGCACATGGGCCTGAGGGGGTGAAAAGGGCTTTTTTTTTTTAACATCTTTATTGGAGTATAATTGCTTTACAATAGTGTGTTAGTTTCTGCTGTATCACAAAGTGAATCAGCTATACATATACATATACATATACATATACATATACATATACTCCCATATCTCCTCCCTCTTGCATCTGCCTCCCACCTTCCCTATTCCACCACTCTAGGTGGAGACAAAGCACTGAGCTCATCTCCCTGTGCTATGCAGCTGCTTCCCACTAGTTATCTATTTTCCATTTGGTAGTGTATATATGTCCATGCCACTCTCTCACTTTGTCCCAGCTTACAGTTCCCCCTCCCCATGTCCTCAAGTCTATTCTCTATGTCTGGCAGGACAGGAAAAGGGCTTAAAAAAACTTTTTATTTTATATTGGAGTAGAGCTGATTAACAATGTTGTGATAGTTTCAGGTGCTCAGCAAGAAAACAGCTTTTCTGATCCCTTCATACCCTCTTGTTTCTAGGTCTCCAGAGTTCTCTTCTATACAGTCAAAAGAAATCACTTCCTTGATTCAGAGTACTGGTTTCTGCCAATAGCAGGAAGTGCCTTTGAAGGAGATACTGGAGTCCAGTCATTTGCTGGATTTTATTCCAGGCTCTCCCAGGAATAATCTGCTGTTGGAAATCCAAATAACCACTTTGATTTGCAGTGTTCTCATCTGTTGAATGGTATGAATATCACTATATTCTATGCTAATGGACTAACTATGAAGATTCATGTGAATTAGAATGAGGATATTTTGAAACACATAAAGGAAATGCAAATTTAATACTGTATCATCACCATTGTAATCATTAACATTGCCATTAAGGTGCAAGTGTTAGTAGCAGCAGCAAGTGATGCTCAACTATAAAATAATAGAATGGAACATAAGCAAAATCAGGCATGGCAAGGAATGCTTCTTCAGGATTAGTGCAGCTCTGAAGCCTCAAGGCAGGAGAGAGCAGAGTTCAGCATTCTCAGTTAAACACAGTACCTTTAAAACTCCTTCAGTTGCCATGTTGATCATATGTGGAGCTGGACCTGTGCTGGTCAGAGTGGAGCTTACATCTCTGAACAATGCCAATAGGAGCCTGTCTCCTGGCTGATCATCCCAGGAGGAGAAAGTCAAGAGAAATTCACTTCTCACTCTCCTGCATAGGGGAAAGTAGAGGTCTTCATCCCTATTTTCCAGGTCAAATATGAATCTGCCTTTTGGGTTTGTATTTCAATGATTATTATTTTTTCTATCTGACAAACTATAACCAGATGGCTTTATGTTTAGTTTTTTGGTCATCAAATGTTGACAATGGCTCCCTGAACATAGTTAATTCTTCCAAACTAGTAATCAAATGATCATTCTTGGCCATGAAGTGCTATATTATGGGGCAGGCATTGGAGGTCTCAATTCTGACACAAATTCAGGTTATCTGAAAGTTTTTATCTGAGTTTCAGAAGCAATAATTAGGTAGCAAACAATGAAGTTTCTTCCTGAGACATTTTATTCTCATGATATTTTTGCTATATGTTTTAGAAGGAAGAAAACACCAGTAAGCATAAGGATGCAGAACCCATGACTCCTGGGTAATGACTGATGGAGTCCCAGTCCTGAATGCGATATTTATGGTCATTTTGGTATAATCAGCCACTAGAGAACGGTTCTGTTCCAAAATTTTGTGTTCCTTAACCAGAGTACCTTTCCAAGTTATCTTAGAATCTAATCTGATAACCAGAATATTGCTTCATTGGCAAAAAAAAGAGTAAATAGAATATGATGACTTGTAGAAATATTTCCCTTTCTTGAGTTGTGCTAAATAAGTTCTTATTATTAAATTAACTGTGTTTTCAATAATCAAAACTTATTTTCCCTTTCAAGACCAGGTAATACACAAAAACACTGATTACAATTTTCATCAATCTGACCCCAGTTAGCTCGATTGGAATGGGGAGAGAGCTTATTCTCATGTCCTCAAAAAAAATCATTTAAAATAATATTCCTTAGGGTAAACACTTATGTTGTGTCTAGATATGACTGTATTCACTCATTTGTTGGTATATATGTATATATTTTGGAGTAAAATTGCTTTATAGTGTTGTGCTAGTTTCTGCTGTACAATGAAGTGAATCAGCTATATGTATCCCCTCCCTCTTGGATATCCCTTCCACCTTCCCATTCTAGCCATCTAGGTAGTCAAAGAGCACAGAGCTGAATTTCCTGTGCTATACAGCAGGTTCCCACTACCTATCTATTTTACATATGGTAGTGTATTTACGTCAAACTTAATCTCCCAATTCGTCCCACCCTCCCCTCTCCCCATGTCCACATGTCCATCCTCTATGGCTATGTCTCTATTCCTGCTCTACAAATAGGTTCATCTGTACCATTTTTCTAGATTCCACATATATGTGTTAATATACGATATTTATTTTTCTCTTTCTGGCTTACTTCACTCTGCATGGCAGACTCTAGGTCCATCCACATCTCTACAAATGACCCAATTTCATTACTTTTTATGGCTGAGTAATATTCCATTTTATATATATATATATATATATATATATATATATATATATATATATATACCACATCTTCTTTATCCATTCATCTATCATTGGAATTTTAGGTTGTTTCCATGACCTGGCTATTGTATATAGTGCTACAATTAAGATTGGGGTACATGAGTCCTTTTGAATTATGGTTTTCTCAGGGTATATGCCCAGTACTGGGATTGCTGGGTCATATGATAGTTCTGTTTTTGTTTTATAAGGGACCTCCATACTGTTCTCCATAGTGGCTGTATCAATTTACATTCCCACAAACAGTGCAAAAGTGTTCCCTTTTCTCCACACCCTCTCCAGCATTTATTGTTTGTAGATTTTTTCATGATGACCATTCTGACTGGTGTGAGGTGATATCTCATTATAATTTTTATTTTCATTTCCCTAATAAGTGACGTTGAGCAGCTTTTCATGTGCCTCTTGGCCATCTGTATGTCTTCTTTGATGAAATGTTTATTTAGGTCTTCTGCCCATTTTTTAATTGGGTTGTTTTTTTGTTTTTTTGTTTTTTTTGATATTGAGCTGCATGAGCTCCTTGTATATTTTGGAGATTAATCCTTTGTCAATTGCTTCATTTGCAAATATTTTCTCCCATTCCGAGGGTTGTCTTTTTGTCTTATTTATGGTTTCCTTTGTTGTGCAAAAGCTTTTACATTTCATTAGGTCCTATTTGTTTATTTTTGTTTTTATTTCCATAATTCTAGGAGACGGGTCAGAAAAGGTCTTGCTGTGGTTTATGTCAAAGAGTGTTTTTCCTAAGTTTTCCTCTAAAAGTTTTAGAGTGTATGGCCTTACATTTAGGTCTTTAATCCATTTGGAGTTTATTTTTGTGTATGGTGTTATGTAGTGTTCTAATTTCATTTGACTCATTTCAACTTCAGACAGTTCTCCTTTTCTCTGATTTTGTATTTACTTTCTCATGGTGGAATGCATTTCTAAGATCTCTGACTCCTTATATATCAAATAAACATGTATGCAAAACAAACAGAAAAAAAAAAGTCTGCTCTATTTTACTACTGAAGAATTCATAGATATTCATTTCTCCCCTAATAAAAGGTTAGCTATTATTTGATGGACCTTGTTCCTCTAAGACTGAGCCATTATTTTATCATCTTCTATAATGAGAGCTACTAAGGTGAACTGAATTCTATTGAAATGACAGAATTTGATGAACCTAAAAGTCCCAGAATGAATACATATGGTATTCCACATGGAGATTTTATTCTTCTATTGAACAAAATATGTAGGCTTTCAACATACTTTGGCTGAGAATTCACTTTTGTCTCAGAGTTTTGCCTCATATATGGAAAGACTAGTCCTTTTTGTCTAACATCTGAAGAACTAAAACAGTGATGTCAAAAGGGAAGAAGAAATATTGGAAAATGAGAGGGAAAAATGTCTCGAGATCATTTAATTTTTACCAGTAACAATTCTTTTCAAAATTACTGAGCTAAATGCCCTATTTAAATAAAATTTATTTCTTGAAAAAAGCTCTTGATTCTTAAAGGAAGCATGATGTATAATATTCTTGGTGGGAAAATGCACTGATTTGGAGGGAATTATCAATACAATTAAAAAAGAAATCCCTCTATTTGAGGTATAAAAAAAGAATAAAGATAATTCAAAAATAATATAATTTACTATTGGGATATATTCCTGAATCCTTCACCTCAAATTTGTAATAACTGAAGTTTTTCATATGACACCCAAAAGGGGTAGGATAGTTACTCTTAAGTTTTAAATTGAAGTGGGCCAATAAAATTTTCAATCCATAATAATAGGAATTGCAATCCAATCATCTCTCCATTTCTTCATGTGCCTATCACAGCACCTGGCACATAGTAGTTATTATTAAATGGCTTTAAATTGAATCCATATTAACAGACTGGTTGAACTTAATTGAAAAGTTTTCTAATTGTAAGAATGTCTTAATACAGAGTCAAAAACTCACCATGACAGGAAAACTGAAGTCAATTTCTTGATATGACATATTTTCAGGTCAAATTTGTATACATTTGAAAACAAGTTTGATTCCCAATGAAGGGAAGACTATCATCAATTATTTCTTAGTAAAATTAAAATCCAAAGTATCCAAAGCAGTTGTTTAGGTATGTGAAACAATCTTCTCTGTACTGAAAAGCTTCATAGATCTTTGCTTGTTTTTTTTTTTTTGGTTTGTTTTTAACCATGTTTTCTGAAGCATGTCTTCTACTTCAAGAAGGCAAACATAATTTATCTTTATGGAAATTCTTTCTCTTGAAATCCTCTCTAATATCCAACTCACATTTTTTTTTGTATATCATGTTGAATAGATAATCAAGATTATAAATAGAAAATTTGTTCTTAGAAGGAACTATGTTATCTCTGAAGAATATTTTTAGTTTTCCTTGGGTATTTGGATTTTGTGATATCTATTTTGTTGAACATGAACATTTAAGCCTATCTTATTCTTAGGCTGATTACCTTCAAAAGGTAATATAATAAGTAAGCCTATGATAAATATATTATTACTATGTGTATTCTGATCATCCATGAATTCAGTTCTTGGTCCTCTACATACATAGTAGATGTGTGTAAAATGAAACAATGACCCTTTCAAATTTGCTTGTAGTATTAAAAACTGAAAATAATGTTTTCTAACAATATTGTAATTTTATGTTTTGTTATGAATTTTCATCCAATATTGACCAAAAAGATCAATAGACTATCTCAGCATGTTTTGCTGTGCCTTTATTTACTGTTGTCACTGATGCAATATAAATAAACTACAGTACTTCATCAGCCCATACTATCCTGTACTTAATTTACTAACAGTAGTGTCATTTCCAACAATATCTGGCTGGTCCCTTGAAAGTTATGAAGACAATTCCTTAACAAGTAAAATAGGTGGCAGTAGGCAGTGAAGGAGGAGGAATAAGTGTTCCAACCACCTTCCTCCAGCCACCTTTTCATCCTGTTTCATTTCTTGTATTTTGTACTCAGTGTCATTGGTATCAAGGTTCCTGAAATCCTCAATAAAAATGCTACCATTTTCACCATCAGTATATATTATAATGCAAAAATTGAAGGGTGTCATTGGAAAAGCTTCTTAAAATACAATGAATATTTCATCCTTGAAAATTCTAACTGCAGCCCAACATTTTCCCTTTTGTGTGTAGCAATTTATTGGTACAGAAGAGTTCAAAATATATTGGGGCAGATTTATCCATTAACTGATTCATTTGTTGGACCACTAATTCAACAAATATTTATTTAATATCTTTTATTCACCTTAGAATATGATCTTGTAACTAAAAAAAATGACATTTACAGTTATAGTACAATAGCAGTAGATAATGAACTTAATAGAAAGAAATGTATCTTCATTTGCCTAAGAGGGTCAGTATCATAAAGTAGGTGATGCTTTGTTAAGTTTGAGAAAAACGGTGGGAATGTCTCAGAAGGAAAATTGTGGAAAGTGTATTCCAGGGAGAGGAAGCTGTAAGTATAAAGGTCACATAGGTGTGTGTGAGAGAGATTCCTAACGGGAACTCAAGTATTGGGCTGGCCAGAAAGTGCGTTCAGGTTAAACCCGAACACACTTTCTGGCCAGCCCAATACTTAGGCATTGTTAAAGTCTGGCACTTAGTAGATGCCCAATAAACTATCACAATGTTGCTTTTATGGGTGTGGTGCAGGGGATGGAAAGCAAAAGAAAAACCTGAGTAGGTTCAGTGACAGCCCTTTTGTCCATGTGATTGTCTCCCATTTTAAAAGCCAGACTAAAATGATTCCTTTCTATTTAATATTAAGACAATGATAAGATCAAGGTGACTTGAAAAAAATTATTCAGCTTGAGTTTAGTTTCTACAAAGTAATCCATAGAATTAGATTCATATTCATCCTCTTCTGTTTCTCTCCCTCCGTACTCCCCTCCTCCCCCTTCCTTCCTCTCCCTCTCCCTCTTCTCACCCTTTCTCTCTCTCTTCCTTTCTTCTTCCTGTTTTTTTGTGTTTTTTAAAATAATTTATTATGTGAATACAACTCAAATTTGAGTCTCCTGCCTTTGACTTCACATGTGTAGAAAGAGCTAAGATGCATTTATAAAATTCTAAGTCAACATACTAGCTTTTTACATAGGTGGTCTGGGCAAGGCAGATAATTTAATTATCTTTAGAGTAGAAACGAACATTCTCATTGCCCCAACAAACTTCCAAAATATTTCTTGGTTTTTATCTAAGATCTTAAATTCTGCTCTAGTGTGGTAAACTCCCAAATATCATTCTCTGGCTGCACTGTGATCTTATCTCAGATCTCTTTCACCACTGCTCCTGCTCCTTGCCCTGTAATCATTTGTCCCTTGGGCCCTATTTTGCTTCCTGTTACTGTCCCTCAAACTCATCTGTGCACTCAGCCCCCAAGGATCCGTGAGCTTGTGCACACTCACAGCTACATCCACAGCTTCTTCTGCCTCTAGTTCCATCTACATCCAGCTTTGGTACCAGAGTCCATTATTTTGATTATTTTCTTGCCAACCACCTCCATGCACCTGACCTCTCATCTTTCCATCACACCAACTTTGTAAAACCTATCCCTAATTAACACATTTTTTCCTGATTTTTTTCTTAGGGCTTTAGAACTCCTGAAGGAAAACACACACCTGTTAGGATTGATGTCATTATAAATTCAATATCTGCAACCTAAGCTAGAGCCACTAAGTTTCAGATTTGGTAAAGCTCTTCAAGTGATTTTTCTCTCACACTGCTACTTCCTCTTCCTTTTCTTCTTTTTAAAGAATTATAGATTTTATTACCTATGTTTAAAATGGAAACTCTGGGAGTTAAAAATGAACAATCTTGCCTGTGAGCTTTTTATATTTAATCAGAAAAAAAGTTTGACCTTCTTTTCTACATTGTTCTGTTGTGCTTTATCTAAATGTATCTTTAGGAGTCAACTGCCATCAGCAAATTCTCTTCCCCAGAATTTCACTTGGGAAGACCCAAGTCTTGAAGAATTGTATCATGGAACAGTTTTTTCTTTTTCTTTTTCTCTTTCTATGAGACTTGCATATCAGGTGGAATTCTTTACTGAACAATACTTAACTCTTCTTCAATTCATGCACTAGCTGGACCACTGACCACTACCAACTTTACTTTCTTGGCTGCTGAGATATTTAGCTCTCTTAGGCTGAACCTTGGAATTTACCTCCAAGTCAAGGAGAATCTGAGAAATTCTAGACTCAACTCATTTGGCTTTTGATGAGGCTTCAAAATCGTTGGATTTTAGTTAAATATTAACTCTTCTGTCTGAGCACTCAGGAAAGAGGCTAAAGTCTTAATAAAACTCTATGTATCTCACTGATAGAGAGAGGGAAGAGTCGCTCCAGAAATTTTAATGTATTGCCACCTTCAAGCAAAATTGCTCTGGTAGGTTGGATTCCTCATTCCTTTTCCCAGCAATTTCTTGCTGATAATCACTTGCAGTCCCTTCAATTTGCAAAACCTTTTTCTTGAATCCATGCTTTTGTGCTGCTGTGTCCTCCTCTGAACTGTTCTTTTCCATTTCCTCTCCTCTGAGCCTTTCCTCTCAGCTAGTACTGTTTTTATGTATATTAACAAGCTCTTCTTTCTCTGAACTTATATTTTCATTTCATATTCATTAGGTAATTTATCTAAATTTAATATGTTTTATGTTTAAATACCTTTTGTTGATCATTCTCTCATGCTTCTCTGAAAAGAGTAAGTAAATAAATAAATAGCATTTTGATTTTTTTAAAATTTTTATATGATTATAGGTTCTAAGTATCAAAATTGTTTTTCTGGATTGAGTTATCATTACAATTTTCCATAGTATACAATTGGCCAAAATGGTGTAATCACTGTGTTACATTTTGATAAATAATTATTTCACATTAAAAGTAAAATTTATTAGAACTAATCTCTTAATGACATAAAGGGCTCACTTATAACTTTTTAAATTCATGTATCTAGTTATGAATATTATTTCTAGAATGAGGCAGAATTCACCAACCCTTTCTAGTTTTAGTTTTTAAAGACTAAGCATGATGGACAATGTTCAGTAAATATATAGATGGGTTCTTTGACTTCCTCTTGAATTATAGGCAAAAAAGAAAGAAATCACATAGTGATTTAGCATTAAAATTTGTTTTTAATATTCTATATGCCATCGATTCAATTAGTTGTCCTTCAATATTGTTGAAAGCAAAACATTAGAAACACCTAATTTGTAAGAGGATATTTTTTTTTTTTTAGTTCCCAGAGTGATTCACTTTCTCAGCCCTAAAATCACCACTTTGAATTGTTCCTTTGCTTGATGTCTAGATGTAGGTTCTGATAACTGAAGGCGATAAACCATAATAAGCTTTTCTTTTTCAAAGATAGAGAATGACCATTGTGAGAGGGTAAGCAGAAAAGGAAAACATGGGAGGAAGATCAGTGTCAAGATAGATGACACCTGACCTGCTGAGGTTCTCGAAGTTAATGTCTCAAACACTCCCCAAACCTTCATACCTTTAGGGAAAATATCATCCCTGAGAATTCTGGTAGAGAGACATATACTCTGGTCTGCCTCCATAATTCCTTTTATCACCCAGCAGCATAATGCTCTCATGTTTGTGACTTCACTAAAAGGTAATTCCTTAAGGGCAATGTGAGTGCTTTTACCTACCTCCCATTTGAAGAGCAGGGTGCATAGTAAGTATTCAACTAATGTTTTTAGAATGAATGTAATAAAGGAGTGAATAAAAAAAAATTACCAAGAAACTAACCCATTTGGGTTACTTCCTGCTTTGTGACTGCCTTAAGTAACAAATCCTTCTGGATAAAAGAACTTATGAATTACCTACCTTCATTATAAATTAGCTACTACTTCACTTCCTGAGAACAGCAAATGAGACTAAAACAAAAAAAAGAAGGACAAGAGGACCCAGTATAGAGAAAAAGTACGAAGAGGAAGATGAAAGACAAATAATGCAGAGTTTATAATTGGGGCTAAAACACACCCTGTAGTTGGGGGAAAGTGAAATGGACAAAGGCTTACTAGCATCCTAGGGTAACGGAATCAAGAGAAACAGAGAAAACCTTGAATTCAGTATTTTTTTTTTTAGGTGCAGCAGAAAGATAGGGAATTCCAATTAAAAGGTAAAAAGTAATACTTATGCACAAATTGAAGGCAGCTTCATATCTGAAACTGCAAATTCACTGCAATAAAATGCATACCTTTCCCTGCCAGAGTTTATTGTTTTCAAGGTGAGTTTATTCTCTTATAGAACCAAGGCTGATCTCTTAGGCTGATAAGGTCTTGTTTGGATTTCCATTGCAGTAGAATCAAGTAGAGGACCTTGTAAAATTAACGTTCCTCTGCTGCTCTGAAGATAAGTGACCCCAGAAGTGCAAAGCTAACTGTCAAGTTCACCTTCTTTCCATATCCCCTTGTTGAAAGAAGGCTGAGATAGTGAATAATTCATCTGGCAGTGATAAGCAATGTGGCCTTGTTGGTAAGGGCTTTTTGATGCTATCATCATCCTTTCTCTGTGTGGAAACATATCAAGGGGTTTTACTTTATGCCTGTTCCACTTAGGAAGCAAAGAAAAGAAACTAATGAAGGTCAAAGTACAAAAGTTCAATTGGAATAACTGAGGTCAGTTTTAAAAGTTTGATATTGTTACATTCGGGGTATTGATTATATCCCAAATGCCAGTTTCTCAGTATGGAATTTATTTCTATCATTTAATGAGGCAGTTAAAATATTATGATTTATTGTGAACCAGGGGAACCCACCATCCATAAGACTGTCAGTGTACTGAAATGTTGAAATTTCATCAATTCCCCTTTATAGGAGTCTCTTCTTTTTCTTTCAAGAATATATGTGCCCTTATACTCATCACTAAGAAGATTTCAGTAATTTATCAGAAACTTAAAAACCATAACTAATCAGAAACATTGACCCTGAGCACAGGGCTTGATCAACTTCCCCAGGCAGTATATTTGAACTAAGTGATGTCAGGGAAGAGTAGATAAACCCAAGGGAGTGAGTCTGGTTATCAACACAGTAAATCTAGGAGATCTTAGAATCCTAAATTTAGGACTAGCTTGATAATAAAGGGTTACTATTTCAAAGAAAATTTACATTTGATAGGAACCAAAGTCATAAGTTAAACTAAGAAGATGATTCTGATATTTAAATTTCTGCATCTAAATAGGAACATTATTTGTGTTTCAGAGCATTTTATAGTATACATAAAAATAACCAATACATTTTACTGTCAATTCATAAAGCTGGCCTTATTGACATCATTCATTCATTCATACAACAGATATTTCTTTTGAACCCAGTATGTACGAAGCACGATGCAGATACCATGGGAATAGACATAAATAAGACACGTTTCCCATCCATAGGCCAGGGAGATAAGCAAGCAACTGAAATTCAAAAACATTGTGCTGTAACACAAAGATAATTGACAAATACTAGGACAATTATACCAGTCTGGATATGGCAGGGAAGATTTTACTAAAGACGTTACATGTAAGTTTGTGTTGGTGGTAATAGGTAGGTAGGGTTCTATCCCAAATAAAAATAACATTAGGTTTTAAGACAATGAGCAGGAATATATTATAAGAAGTACACATGTTTCACCTTTGTCAAAGTATCAAGTGAAAAAAAATGGCCATAGGCTGGTCTAGTCAGGTAGGTGGAGTAATGATTGTATGCTGTGCACAGAATTGCATTTTATTCTGTAGGTGATGGGAAACCATGAGAACAATGAGCAGAAATGTGGCCCAGTCACTCACTCCATCCCCTTTCAGGCGACCCTTCTCTATCTCCAGGTACTTCCATTCTACGTACAGGGTCTGCCTTCCTTTAGCATTTCTGTGTCCTTTCTGGGCTCACCTCAGATTTTATTAAACAAGCCATATGTATGGGATATATACTAATTTATTTACTCTGTATTTGGATAAGCCCAGCAGTAGGATGGGATGGAACACGTTGTGATTTCCTGTGTCCATGGCAGAAGTTTATGGATATAAAAATAATTCCTAAGGATATATAAGAAATGAGCAAAATATTTCTTTCCTTTTTAAGTAATAAAAAATGGAGAATGGACAGACACTGAAATTTAAGCCTAGATATTTCACAGCTTTTTAAAATTTATTTTATTGAAGTATAGTTGATTTATAATGTTGTGCTAATTTCTGTTGTACAGCAAATTAATTCAGTTTTATATATATATATATATATATATATATATTCATTTTCATATTCTTTCCCATTATGTTCTATCACAGGATATTGAATATAGTTCCCTGTGCTATACAGTAGGATCTTGGGATATTGTTGTTTATATATTCTATATATAATAGTTTGCATCTGTTAATCCCAACCTTTTTTTTTTTTTTTGGCCTTCTGGCTTGTGGAATCTTAGTTCCTCGATCAGGACTTGAACCTGCGCCCTTGACAGTGAAAGCACGGAATCCTAACGACTGGACTGCCAGGGAATTCCCTGTTCTCTGTATCTGTTTCACAGTCTTGAAGAGCATAATTACACATAGTAACTTTTCCTTTTGTTGTGTTCTTCCTTGAATTAGAGACCCTTTCTCACTTAAAAGGTTTTAATCAAATTTTAGAAAGATTTAGACACCTTCACCAAGTTTCTTAGCAGATAAATTACCACTATGCTATCTGAATGCATACGGTTCTCTTGAAAAAAAATTTGCCTACTTCCTGACTTATACCTGAAAGTCTTTCCTGTCTACATGTGCTCATCTTTGAACATTTTTATCTTTTGACACTCATAAGTACCACTCATCTAGGCTTCTTCCTGGTCTTAATTTTCCCCATCTTTTCCCTGCCATTCTCTTATTATCATTTACGTCCACTGTTGAGACTCTTTTATTGACTCCATAGCTGTAAATCCTTATTTCCCTAAAACTGAACTAGAATTGGTCATTTCAGAGGTATAGGGGACTAATTTAAATTTTAAGGTATCTAGAAATATTCCAATAATTATAAAACTTTTCTAAAAGTAGTTTAGAAAACTATTTAGGGCTCTCTGACAGGAATGCTTGTAGCAGTAAGAACAAGCTATAGAAAAACACAGCTGAAATGGACTTAAACAATAAGAGTGATTTATTGTCCCACATACCTGGGAAGGCCAGAGGTAAGGCTGACTTCAGAATTTGTTTGATTCAGTAGCTCACAGATACCAAGGAGCCAGTTTCTTCTGGTCCTTTTTCTCTGTCTTCTATAAAGTAAGGTTCATTTTCATAATGGTAGATTGGCTGTAGCAGTTTCAGACTTCATAATTCTACACCAAACTCTCTAACAGAGGGACTTACTGGCTTTGGAACACATTGGGTTTTTAGCTAGAGACATTGATCTTGACTCGTCTGTGTACTTGAGTCCAAGGATCTTTGTCTCCTAAGCAAAATGTTTCAAAGCCCTGCCCATCTCTGAGGCACTGACTTTAAAAGTGTCTGTATCTATCATGGCCTCTGCCTTTAAGTGATTCACAACGACAGATTCTGGTGGAGAGAGGCTGATAATTTGCTCTTGTCCTTAGGCTGCATCTTCATCAGGAGTTCAGCTGTCTTATTTGCCGTCATAGAATATCTACAGGAGATGCTTGAAAAGGCCTATGTGCTAAGTTTGTGATGATATATTATGTTATGCCATTTACAGCCTAACTTGTCTTATGCAAATCTAGCTGGGACAAGAAAATTTGGATTTTCTAGTCCTTTCAGATTCCGGACGTCTAAACTTTGATCCATTTGGTTCTGTCTGCTGGCAGAGAAGCTTGCTGATCACCTCCTATTCACCACCCTAAATAGTACAAAATGGCAGAACACGAGATACCAGAAAAAGTGGACAGATGAGATTAATAACAGTTGTTAGCTGAAGTTTATTAGTGGCCTGAAGTGCCACACAGGGGTTGCATCTATGAGCAGAGTGATTCGGAAAGGATTATGGGAGGCAGACATTGTAGTAACAAGGGGATTAGGTGCCCCTTGGTTCCGTGGCATGATGTGATTTGCTTCACTGAATAATTTTGAGGGTTGTCAGGGAGGCGAAACCCATTGGGTTGAAGACTGGGTAGGGTACAGATGGCCCAGGTAATAGAGGAACTAGCTTGGTGGGGAGCTTTTTCCACTGAATTGAGGGCATCCCTGACTAGAGTAGGGAAACTCACTTTTAGGCCTTTTGTCTCCTGTGAAGATCAAACATATGAAGGTAGAATTTGAAATTTAAGATCTTATAATTCAAGAGGTTCTCTGATAACAACGATGTATTTTTTTTCTTTAACATCTTTATTGGAGTATAATTGCTTTACAATGGTGTGTTAGTTTCTGCTGTATCACAAAGTGAATCAGTGGTACATATACATATATCACCATATCCCCTCCCTCCTGCATCTCCCACCCACCCTCCGTATCCCATCATTCTAGGGGGACACAAAGCAGCGAGCTGATCTCCCTGTGCTATGCGACTGCTTCACATTACTATCTTTTTACATTTGGTAGTGTAAATATGTCCATGCCACTCTCTCACTTCATCTCAGCTTACCCTTCCCCCTCCCCGTGTCCTCAACTCCATTTTCTACCTCTGCATCTTTATTCCTTTCCTGCCCCTACATTCTTCAGAAACATTTATTTTTCTTTTTATAGATTCCATAAATATGTGTTAGCATACGGTATTTGATTTTCTCTTTCTGACTTACTTCACTCTGTATGATAGTCTCTGTCAATCCACGTCTCTACAAATGACCCAATTTTGTTTATTTTCATGGCTGAGTAATATTCCATTGTATATATGTACCACATCTTCTTTATCCATTCATCTGTCGATGGACACTCAGGTTGTTTCCATGTCCTGGCTATTGTAAATAGTGCTGCAATGAACATTGTGGTAATGACCCTTTTGGAAATATGGTTTTCTCAGGATATATGCCCAGTAGTGGGGTTGCTGGGTCATATTATAGCTCTATTATTAGTTTTTTAAGGAACCTCCATACTGTTCTCCATAGTGGCTGTATCAACTTACATTCCCACCAACAGTGTAAGAGGGTTCCCTTTTCTCCGCACCCTCTCTAGCATTTATTGTTTGTAAATTTTTTTATAATGGCCATTCTGACTGCTCTGAGGTGATCCCTAATTGTAGTTTTGATTTGCATTTCTCTAATAATTAGTGATGTTGATCATCCTTTCATGTGTTTGTTGGCAATCTGTATATCTTCTTTGGAGAAATGTCTATTTAGGTCTTCTGCCCATTTTTGGATTGGGTTCTTTATTTTTTTTTTTTGATATTGAGATGCATGAGCTCCTTGTATAATTTGGAGATTAATCCATTGTCAGTTGCTTTCTTTGCAAATGTCTTCTCCCATTCTGAAGGTTGTCCGTTTCATCTTGTTTATAGTTTCCTTTGCTGTGCAAAAGCATTTAAGTTTCATTAAGTCCATTTGTTTATTTTTGTTTTTATTTCCATTTCTCTAGGATATGGGTCAAAAAGGATCTTGCTGTGATGTATGTCATAGAGTGTTCTGCCTATATTTTCCTCTAAGAGTTTGATAGAGTCTGGCCTTACATTTAGGTCTTTAATCCATTTTGAGTTTATTTTTGTGTATGGTGTTAGGGAGTGTTCTAATTTCATTCTTTTACATGTAGCTGTCCAGTTTTCCCTGCACCATTTATTGAATAGGCTGTCTTTTCTCCATTGTATATTCTTGCTTCCTTTATCAAAGACAAGGTCACCATATATATGTGGGTTTATATTTGGGCTTTGTATCCTGTTACATTGACCTGTATTTCTGTTTTGTGCCAGTACCATAATGTCTTGATTACTGTATCTTTGTATTATAGTCTGAAGTCTGGGAACCTGATTCCTCCAGCTCCATTTTTCGTTCTCAAGATTGCTTCGGCTCTTCAGGGTCTTTTGTGTTTCCATACAAATTGTGAATTTTTTTGTTCTAGTTCTGTGAAAAATGCCATTGGCAGTTTGACAGGGATTGTATTGAATCTGTAGATTGTTTGGGGTAGTATAGTCATTTTCACAATGTTGATTCTCCCAGTCCAAGAACACCGTATATCTCTCCATCTGTTTTATCATCTTTAATTTCTTTCATTAGTGTCTTAGAGTTTTCTGCATACAGGTCTTTTGTCTCCTTAGGTAGCTTTATTCCTAGGTATTTTATTCTTTTTGTTGCAATGGTAAATGTGAGTGTTATCTTAATTTATCTTTGAGGTTTTTCATCATTAGTGTGTATGTATACAAGATATTTCTATGCACTAATTTTGTATCCTGCTACTTTACCAAATTTATTGATTAGTCCTAGTAGTTTTCTGATAGCAGCTATAGGATTCTCTATGTATAGTATCATGTCATCTGCAAACAGTGACAGTTTTACTACTTTTCCAATTTTTATTCCTTTTATTTCTTTTTCTTCTCTGATTACTGTGGCTAATACTTCTAAAACGATGTTGAATAAAAGTGGTGGGAATGGGCAACATTGTCTTGTTCCTGATCTTAGAGGAAATGGTTTCAGTTTTTCACCATTGAAAATGATGTTGGCTCTGTATTTGTCATATATGGCCTTTATTATGTTGAGTTAAGTTCTCTTGAAGCCTACTTTCTTGGGTGTTTTAATCATAAATAGGTGTTGAATTTTGTCAAAAGATTTTCCTTCATCTATTAAAATTATCATATGCTTTTAATCCTTCATTTTTTAATATGGTGTATCACATTGCTTGATTTGCATATATTGAATAATCCTTGCATTCCTGGGATAAACCCCACTTGATCATGGTGTATGATCCTTTTAATATGCTGTTGGATTCTGTTTGCTACTATTTTGTTGAGGATTTTTGTATGTATGTTCATCAGTGATATTTGCCTGCAGTTTTCTTTTTTGTGACATCTTTGTCTGGTTTTGGTATCAGGGTGATGATGGCCTCATAGAATGAGTTTGGGAGTGTTTCACACTCTGCTATATTTTGGAGGAGTTTGAGAAGAATAGGTGTCAGCTCTTCTCTAAATGTTTGTAAGAATTTGCCTATGAAGCCAAAAGGTCCTGGGCTTTTGTTTGTTGGAAGCTTTTTAATCAAGGTTTCAATTTCTGTGTGTGTGATTGTTCTCTTTATATTTTCTATTTCTTCCTGGTTCAGTCTGGAAGGTTGTGCTTTTCTAAGAATGTGTCCGTTTCTTCCAGGTTGTCCATTTTATTGACATAGAGTTCCTTGTAGTAATCTCTCATGAGCCTTTGCATTTCTGCAGTGTCCGTAGTTACTTCTGCTTTTTATTTCCATTTCTATTGGTCCCAGTCTTCTCTCTTTTTTTTTCTTTATGAGTCTGGCTAATGGTTTATCAATTTTGTTTATCTTCTCAAAGAACCAGCTTTTAGTTTTATTGATCTTTGTTATTATTTCCTTCATTTCTTTTTCATTTATTTCTGATCTGATCTTTATGATTTCTTTCCTTCTGCTAACTTTAGGGTTTTCTTGTTCTTCTTTCTCTAATTGATTTAGGTGTAAGGTTAGGTAGTTTATTTGAGATTATTCTTTTTTTTGTGTGGTAGCATTGTATTGCTATAAACTTCCCTGTTAGAACTGCTTTTGCAGCATCCCATAGTTTTTTGGTTGTCCTGTTTTCATTGTCATTTGTTTCTAGGTATTATTTTATTGCCTCTTTGATTTCTTCAGTGATCTCTTGGTTATTTAGTAGTGTATTTTTTAGCTTCCATGTGTTTGTATTTTTTACAAGTTTTTTCCTGTAATTGATATCTAGTCTCATAGTGTTGTGGTCAGAAAAGATACATCATATGGTTTCAATTTTTTTTTTAATTTGTCAGGGCTTGATTTGTGACCCAAGATATGATTTATCCTTGATAATGTTCAATGAACACTTGAGAAGTATGTGTATTCTGTTGTTTTTGGATGGAATGTCCTATAAATATCAATTAAGTCCATCTATCTAATGTGTCATTCAAAGCTTGTGTTTCCTTATTTATTTTCATTTGGGATGATCTGTCCATTGGTGAAATTGGGTTGTTAAAGTCCCCTACTATTGTTGTTTTACTATCAATTTCCCCTTTTATGGATTTTAGTATTTACCTTATGTATTGAGGTGGTCCTATGTTGGGTGCATAAATATTTACAACTGTTATATCCTTTTCTTGGATTGATCCCTTTATCATATGTAGTGTACATTTTTGTCTCTTGTAATAGTCTTTTTATTTTTTAAGTTTATTTTTTCTGATATGAGAATTGCTATTCCAGCTTTCTTTTGATATCCTTTTGTATGGAATATCTATTTAGATCCCCTCACTTCAGTCTGTATGTTTCTGTATGTGAAGTGGGTCTCCTGTAGACAGCATATATATGGGTCTTGTTTTTGCATCCTTTCAGCCAGTCTATCTTTTGGTTGGAACATTTAATCCATTTACATTTAAGGTAATTATCTACATGTATGTTTCTAGTACCATTTTCTTAACTGCTTTGAGTTTGTTATTGTAGATTATTTCCCTGTCTGGTGTTTCCTCCCTAGAAAAGTTCCTTTAACATTTGTTGTAAAGCTGGTTTGGTGGTGCTTAATTATGTTAGGTTTTTCTTGTCTCTAAATGTTTTAATTTCTCTATTGAATCTGAATGAGATCCTTGCTGGGTAAAGTAATCTTGGTTGTTAGTTTTTCCCTTTCATCACTTTAAATATGTCCTGTCACTCCCTTTTGGCTTGCAGAGTTTCTGCTGAAAGATCAGCTGTTAACATTATGGGGATTCCCTTGTATGTTATTTGTTGTTTTTCCCTTGCTGCTTTTAATGTTTTTTCTTTGTATTTAAGTTTTGGTAGTTCAATTAATATGTCTCTTGGAGTGTTTCTCCTTGGATTTATTCTGTTTGGGACTCTCTGTGATTCCTGGACTTGATTGACTATTTCTTTTGTCATATTAGGGAAGTTTTTAACTAAAATCTCTTCAAATATTTTCTCAGTCCCTGTCTTTTTCTCTTCATCTTCTGTGACCCCTATATTTTGAGTGTTGGTGTGTTTAATGTTGTCTCAGAGATCTCTGAAACTGTCCTCATTTCTCTTCAGTCTTTTTGCTTTATTCTGTTCTATGGTAATTATTTCCACTATTTTGTCTTCCAGGTCACTTATCCGTTCTTCTGCCTCAGTTATTCTTCTATTGATTCCTTCTAGAGAATTTTAAAATTCATTTATTGTGTTGGTCATCATAGGTTTTTTGATCTTTAGTTCTTCTTAGTTCTTGTTAAACGTTTCCTGTATTTTCTCCATTCTATTTCCAAGATTTTGGATCATGTTTACTATCATTACTCTTAATTCTTTTTCAGGTAGGTGCCTATTTCCTCTTCATTTGTTTGGCCTGGTGTGTTTTTACCTTGCTGCTTCATCCACTGTATATTTCTGTCTTCTCATTTTGTTTAACTTATTGTGTTGGTGGTCTCCTTTTTTCAGGGTGCTGGTTCATAGTTCCCATTTTTTGATGTCTGCCCCCATTGGGTAAGGTTGATTCAGTGGGTTGTGTAGGTATTGTTGTGGAGGGGACTGGTGCTTGTGTTCTGGTGGATGAGGCTGGATCTTGTTTTTCTGGTTGGCAGGACCACATTCGGTGTTGTGTTTTTGGGTGTCTGTGAATTTATTATGATTTTAGGCAACCTCTTTGTTAATGGGTGGGGTTGTGTTCCTGTGTTGCTAGTTGTTTGACATTGGGGCCTACATCACTGGAGCTTGCTGGTCGTTGAGTTGATCTGGGTCTTAGTATTGAGACAGAGATCTCAGGGAGAAGTCTCATCCATTGATATTACATGGGGCCGGGAGTCCTTTGATGGACAAATGTCCTGAACTGTGCTTTCCCACCTCAGAGGCACAGGCCTGACACCTCCCTGGAACACCCTGACCCTGTCAGCCATATGGCTCAAAAGAAAAAGGAGAAAAAGAAAAAAAGGAAAGAAAAATAAATAGTAAAATAAAATGAAATAAAAGTTATTCAAATAAAGAAAATTATTAAAATAAAATAATACAAAAGTAATTAAAAATAAAGAAAGAAGAGCACAACTAAACCAATAAACAAAACCATCAAAAATAACAAACACTAAAAACTATACTAAAACAAACAAAAAAAATCACGACAGACAGAACCTTAGGACAAATGGTAAAAGCAAATCTAAACAGACAAAATCACACAAAGAAGCATACAAATACACACTCACAAAAAAAGAGGAAAAAACTTATATACATACATATATATACATATACATATACATATACATATATATATATATATATATATATATATATATATATATATATATACACATACAGAGAAAGGAAGAGAGCAACCAAATCAATAAACAAATCTACCAATGATAATAAGTTCTAAATACTAAATGAAGATAAACATAAAGCCAGAAACAAATTAGATGCAGAAAGCAAAACCCAAGTCTACAGTTCCTCCCAAAGTTCACCGCCTCTCTTTTGGGATGATTCATTGTCTATTCAGATATTCCACAGATTCAGGGTACATCAAGTGACTGTGGAGATTTAATCCGCTGCTCCTGAGGCTGCACAGAGAAATTTCCCTTTCTCTTGTGTGTTTGCACAGCTCCTGCGGTTCAGCTTTGGATTTGGGCCAGCCTCTGCCTGTAGGTTTCCCTCTGGCGTCCGTTCTTCACCCAGACAGGAGAGAGTTAAAGGAGCGGCTGATTAGGGGGTTCTGGCTCACTCAGGCTTGTGGGAGGGAGGGGTAAGGAATGCGTGGTGAGCCTACAGAGGCAGAGGGCAGCATGACATTGCAACAGTCTGAGGCACGCCATGTGTTCTTCCGGGGAAGTTGTCCCTGGATCACAGGACCCTGGCAATGGATGGCTCACAGTCTCTTGGTGGGGGAGGTGTGGATAGTGACCTGTGCTTGCACACAGACTTCTTGGTGGCTGCAACAGCAGCCTTAGCATTTCATGCCCATCTCTGGTGTCCACGTTTATAGCCATAGCTTGCACCCTACTCCGGAGCTCATTTACGTGGTGCTCTGAATACCCTCTCTTCACGCATACTCAAACAATAGTCTCTTGCCTCTTAGGCAGTTTCAGACTTTTTCCTGGACTCCATCCAGTTACCTGTGGTGCACTAGCCCCCTTCAGTCTGTGTTCACACAGCCAACAGTAGTCGTCTCCCTGGAATCGGACATCTGATGCCTGAGCCTCAGATCCCAGCCCACACCTGCCCCAGCGGGTGAGCAGACAAGCCTCTCAGGCTGGTGAGTGCTAGTCGGCACTGATCCTCTGTGTGGGAATCTCTCCACTTTGCCCTCCGCACCCCTGTTGCTGTGCTCTCCTCCATGGCTCTGAAACTTTCTGCTCACCCATGCCGCATCTCTGCATAGAAGGTGCTTCCTAGTGTGTGGAAACTTTTCCTCCTTCACAGCTCCCTCCCAGAAGGTCCTTTCCCTATTCTTTGTCTCTGTTTTTTCTTTTTTCTTTTGCCCTATCCAAGTATGTGGGAAGTTTCTTACCTTTTGGGAAGTCTGAGGTTTTCTGCCAGTGTTCAGTAGGTGTTCTGTAGGAATTGTTCGACATGTAGATGTGTTTTTGATGCATTTGTGGTGTGGAAGGTGATCTCCACGTCTTACTCCTCCGCCATTGTGAAGGTCCCCCCCAGTAGTGTATTTTCTTCTTCACTGCTACAAAATAGCCATTGTCAGGCTAAGCTGGTATCTTTGTTTCTTTCTGAAGCTGACCGGTGTTCCAATACGTGGCTTTTTCTTAGGCTATTGTTGTTCATGGTATATACATGGTCTGACTTCCAATATACAAAACCTGTGGTTTAAACACTGTTTTACTGTCAAATAATAAGTATTTCAAATATTCCAGCCTGGAATATGGAGGCCTTCTCTCTTCTACAGTATATTCTCTGGTTAGCTTATTTCACATATTTAGGCTACTATATTACAATACTTCATTTCTGATCATTTTTTTAACTAAGATTATTGGTTGCAAGGAACAGAAATCAACTGTAGAAAATTTATGCAGAAAATATGAGTTATTGAGTAGCTTATAGACTCAATGGGAATGCTGGAGAATCATGTTCATAAAAATGAACAAGAACTAAGAAGTCTAGACAGTAAAAAGTGCAGGCAGGGAGGGTCTTGATCTTAATACTGCTGGACCTCCCATACCACTATTGCAGCAACAAGCTCACTAATAATTGGACTTCCACTAAACTCTCAACTCTGTTATTGTCACCAAACTCCTGAAGCCATCATCACTGTAAAAACTATACAACAGTTAAAACTTTATTTTCTTGACATTTATTGGTGAGTTACTCACATAAAGTGAATAAATCTTAAGAGTGTAGCTCAATGAATTTTTGCAAATCTATTAACTTTGCCACTAGAATTGATATCAAGATGGTAAAATTTTCAGTGAACTAGAGACCTCCTTCATTGTCCTTAATTACTGTTTTGTCCTAGATTAGCTTTTGTTTTTTTCTGTTCTTGAACTTTATACAAATGTAATATATGTGTGCATTCTTTTGTGTCTGGCTTATTTTTACAAACATTAATTGTGAAATTCAAACATATTGTATATATATTTGTTAGTCATTTTTATTGCTGTATATTATTTCATTGTATTAATATATCAGTTTATATTCATTCTTCTATTGGTGCCACCTCACTCCTCCCTGGTTTTTGATTATTCTAAATGAAGCTGGTGCTATGGACTTTAATATACTTGTCTTTTGGTACACATTTACACTCATATATGTTGGGTATATATCTAGAAGTACATTTCTGGATCATAGGTTTAGCAGATGTTCAGTATTGTTAAAAACTACCAATAGTTTTCAAAAATGTTTTTGCCAATCTGTATTCCTACCAGTATTATATGAGTGTTCTGAATGCTCCAAATCGTTTTCAAAATTTGGTATTGATTTTATATTAGATTAAAAATAGATTAGATTTTTTTCTTTTTAATTGTAGCCATTGTAGTGTGTCCTGTTATCTCATTTTGGTTTTAATTTTCATTTCTTTGAGGGGTGATGATGTCTACACTTTTTTCATATGCTTATTATATTTCAAAGTCCTCTCGTAAAATTTTCTGTGTCTCTTGCCCAATTTTATTGCATTACTTTTATGTTTTGATTCATAGAAGTTATTTATATATTCTGTATATTAGTATTTTGACAAATATGTGAACTGAAAATGTCTTCTCCCATTCTGAGACCTGAATTTTTAATCTCTTAAGGATTTCCTCCAATTAATAGAGATTTTTAAATTTATTGAAGTTCAATTCATCAATTTTGATCTTGTGTTAGTATTTTTTTAGTGTAAAGTTTAAAATAATATATGTGTTTACCACAAGGTCATGAAGATATTACCCTATATTACTGTACTATTTTGTATTTTCTTTTACGTTTAGATAAATGATCCATTTGGAATTTATATTTGTATATACTGTGAGGAAAGAGGTCTAGGATAATTTTCCACACATAGTGTTAAAGGACATCATTGAG
Organism: Hyperoodon ampullatus; assembly: GCF_949752795.1. Lineage (NCBI taxonomy): Eukaryota > Metazoa > Chordata > Mammalia > Artiodactyla > Ziphiidae > Hyperoodon > Hyperoodon ampullatus. Next base: position 55,422,331 of record NC_136926.1, on the reverse strand, counting down.
ACAACATGATCAATGGTTAACATAGACAATTGGAGGCTCCTCGCTCCCTCCCTGTCCTTAGAATGTATGCTTTGACCTCCATTCCCACAGTGGGATCATTTTCATGGAGACAGCCTTGAGAGAGTGATGTGCTGTTGAGACCATCTGGACAGTGTGCGTGACTGAACCACATTAAATCCTCTCTATAAACTATTAAGATGCTGTTGGGCAAAGGTGGGGATTTAATCACATTGTGGTGCCCAAGACAAGCCTCCAGTGTAAATTCCCTTCATCTTAGCACCATCACCTACCAGTCTGAGTGACTGCCTTTCTTAAGTCTCTCCTTGCTCCACGTGTAGAGGCCAGCTTGAAAACCAACATGTAGATATGCAGTTGCTCCTATAATATTTGTGGAAATAAACAAGTGAAACTTATTCAGAGGTTGCTATCAAAAGCTAGTCAGCCACCCCACTTGCACTTGGCAGGGAATCAAAGACAGGCACAGGAGTAAGAAAGCTTTACAGTGGAAAAACAGGAAGGACTGAGGTATTTCCTTATTGGCAGCTTTTGCATTGGGATGCTGGAGGCAAGCAAACAAGAAGTGAGACATCCTAGAGGAGCATATGTGGCTTTCTCTAGTTGCTCCTGAGTTGAGTTGGAGCCGGGAGAAATGTAGGGAAGCTGTTAGTTATTAATCAAGTCCTGACCATTTTAGGCTCATCATTATGAAGTCTGTGATTTCACTTCCTGGATGTTTTGCCATCAATTGTAGTTTTTCTTCCGGGCTGGTTGATGCAGATTGTTGGTCAGAGTTCTGTTTTTATATATAGTAGCTTGGTTAATGTTCAACTTGCATATTCAGTCTCATGTTATTAAAAATACCATTCATTTTTCTGCATTCCAGTAGTGTCTATAAAATAAATTAAGTGACTTCTGCTTCTGGAATCTTTATTGTGTTCCATTAGACTATGTGATTTTCTTTGAATTAATACCAGGCTATCTTAATTATTATAGCTTCATATTGATTCTTGATATCTAATAAGTATTCATTCACCAACATTGTTCACCCTCAAGATTGTCTTTTCTATTCTCAATCTTTTGCATTTTCATAAGAAATTTATAAATTTGTTTGTCAATTTTCACAAAACATATTCTGCTAGATTTATAAATAACATGACTTTGATTTTAACTCAATTATGAGACATAATATTTTTACAATATTGACTCTTCCAATCCAAGAACATGGTATATCCTTCTTTTTATTTGGCTCTTATTTCATTTTCTTAGTAATGATTTATTTTTCTTCCTAGGAATTTAATGATTTTTGGTCTATTTTAAGTGCTATTTTAAAGATATGACCTTTCTTAATTGTCTACTCAATTACTCATTAAGTCTAACTGTTTTTCTGTAGAAGATATAGATAGATATAGGTATAGATATGGATATAGATATAGATAATCTACTTGTTCTCTGCATTGCTGAAAGAGAGGTGTGGCAAAATCTCTAAAATTGTGTGTTATTTGTCTATTTCTCCTTTTATTTCTATAAATGTTCTGCTTTCAATATTTTGAAGTAGGTTTCTTCTTCTGCCTTGGGATACAGAAACTACAAAGGAAATCACCCCCATCCTAAAAAAGAATAAAATCCAGATTCTCTACAAAATTATATTTTTTCTCAAGCCCATCAGACTGTTGAGGTAGCATGGCAGCACAATACCATAAAATACTAAGTAGATTATTTCTCTTTCCAAGGTGAGCTGGAGCATGTGAGCTGTCTCAGCTATGGCAGAACAGGGGAAGAAGGACTTCTTGCCAGCTCCAAAACAAGCAGGTAAGAATCAGCTAAAATTTTAGAGAACTCTCAATGGCCAAGTCACTGCCAAGTATTCCTGGGGACACCTGACCAACGGAGAAGCAATACTCACATGCGAGAACTTTCCCACCATGTTGTCACTAGCAAATTTGGGGCAGAACCAGAGACTGAGTAAGTCCACTGGTGGTGCAGGAGCTGATGGTAACCGCAGGGGAGGGACATGCCTTAAATACCTGTGGGCTTTCCTAAACTTCTCTCCCAAGAGTGAAAGCTTTATGTCTATAAATGAGAGACAGAAAAGTCACTTGTTCAGGGAGCACAGAAAATGAAAGTGCCTGTGCTATATGGGTAATAGAAAACTCTCCATCACAGAGGCAGGGACAAAACACTGTCTTGGGCCAAATTTGTTATCATGACAGATGTGCTACTGATGAGAAAAGGGTGGGGAGAAGACAGGCAGCAGCATGTAAGACTCTCCACGTTCGTAGGTGTTTGGTTGCCAGGGAAGTGGGGCAGGTAGACTGAAAAAGTACCATCCCAAAGCTGCTACACAGGGCTTTCCTAAAACTGAGGCTGGACTAAAATATTCGAGAAGCCCCCTTGCCTATATCAGCAACCTGTGGTCAGCATCTAGGTTACAGGGATCTGATGGATGGAGCATGCAGATGTGATTAGAGTTGTGTGACCACAGGCATTTTCACCAATATTCCCCTGTGCATCTTTGGAGACTGAGCCTTCACTATAATGCCATTTCCATCATTTTTTTTTTTTAATTTATCTGGAAAATGCCAGCTCTGGTGTGCTTCCTTTCTGTAGTCCTCTGCTTGATCTATAGGAAGAAAATTGTCTTCCTTTTGCACTGGGATGGTGTGAGAACCTCCGTCACAGCTCTGTTATTCTTGAGCTGTGACTGATATTTGCATCTCAAAGGAGGACCTGAACATCTTTCATCTTTGAATAACTTTCTATAGTAACGGGCACATATTACACATCAGTGTTATCTGTCATCATCAATGTATATATGAATGAGCAGATCAATGATTGTGCAACTCTTGGCAATTTTCTTAATGTTTCCCTGTTTCAATTTTACAAATGTATAATACACATAACCCTATTTTTAAAAATATCTCAGGTATTAATAGTTCTCATATGCCTGCGGGACTTCATCCCACTGTCTGGAATATTTATTTTAAGTCTTGTTTATTTATTTTTTTATTTTCCAAATGTCTCAGGCTGAACATTGTGATTCCCCAGAGGTTCTGAGGTGTCTAGTGTGTTACTTTGCGTTACTCATGTCCTTGGTGACCCATCCACATTGTCATTTTTTTATGTTTCTATCCAATTGTAAATCGTATCAGTGCATCCAAACAGAAGACTTCTTAGGAAGAATGGAAGAGAGAGAGCTCAGTCAATCTGTTAAGGTATTTGCTTTAGGATAATGGAGTGAGGAGAATGGGCAGGTAATTAGACACTAATCCTTTCCAGTTTCTGAGGTAAACATAGACTGGGTTCTTTTCCCCTCTTGAAGAGGGGACATTTATGTGAAATTGTTCAACCAGCTTAATATCTAAATTTAATCTAGATAATTTCATTTAAATAATCTGGATATGTTTTAAACTAGGAGAGAGTATGGTTTCAAAAGAAAAACTCACATCACAAAATAGCATCTTAAAAGTGTCTATGTCCCAGGGATTTCTTATCAGGAAACAGAGCTGTCCCTGGGCATGTGAAGGTAGATGCATTTAGGAATGGTACAAATGTGTGTATGTTTCTCTTCTTCTTTGGAAATTCTCTCAGGATGCACTTGAAACCAAATGCACTTTGATTCATAAGGAAAAATATATGACATGCTATTTACAAAATCTTATTAAATGATGATATTCATCAGAAGTATTTATGAATCCCATTCCATTCCCCACTGTACAGGCCCTTTACTCTCCTGGAATAGATGAAATAAGTATAATAAGAAATTTGCATTATTTTCTAATTATTGTCTTCGTGTTGCTTCTAGTGCTGGAGTTGTTTTTATCACCTCCTCCCATTTTAGAAAGACTAACAAGCAACACATTAAGCAAAGAGACTTGAAATGCCACAGGCCAGTGTGCTGTGTTTTCACCCTTTCCTTTGACATAAAATATCCACATGATTGTTCCCCTCAGTTTGAATATTTAACTCAGTACCAAGCCTTTGTCTTCTTCAGAAATTCTCCCCTAAAGGACTTCTGCAGGATTGCCTGGATTTTGTCTCTCATAATCTTAACTTTTTCTTTGTCCTTAACATATGACCCTATGATGACGATCTCTTAGGCTCTTTTAAAAACATTAGAGCTGCCAACCCACTGCTCATTAAGTAAACAGAAAATTAACTCTCCATGGGATTTCTACAAATACAATGATTTGCAAGTTCTTCCTCCAACTCCCCCACTTCAGACCAAGGCTTTTACATTATTCAAGTCTCCAATGCACACTATTTTTATTTTTTTAAATTGTTTTTTCATTTGTGTGTCTGACTTTGAAGGTCTATAGTTCTTTTCAACATTCAAGGTCTTTGGGCCCCTTACCTGTTCACAAAGGTATGCTATTGGAATTAATATTAACCATCAAAGCTTGCTGAATTCCACTGACAGTAGTTATTGTGTAGCTTTGTTTAAATGTTTATTGCCTACACTGGTTTTTTGTTTGTTTATTTGTTTGTTTTTTAATGACCTTCTATCTGTGTGACCAAAGAAGCTATTTGATTAAAAACCTAACTGTTCTTTCATGGTGAAATTTCATATCCCCAAAAAAGCAGAACCAGGATCACCTGTTCACTTTTTTAAATACCATAGAGGATTGAGCAATGCATTATCTGTGATGTAACAAAATATGGAATTAAAGGTAATACATTACTTTCAAATAGAATAATTCCTTTAAAAAATGAGAGTCAGGAAATTTTAAGGCTTAGATGGATGTGTTAGACTGGTGATACTTCAAAAGTTGATTACAGATTCCCAAGTAGATGGGGAAAAGAAGACAGGACATTACAATTTGGCACTTATTTACTTCCTCACTCATTCATTGACTCCCTTACACATTCAATTTCATTTAAATATATTCTGAGAACTCACAGCAGAAGACACTTTACTAAGTATTATGGGGACTCCCAATTTTCAAGGAAGGAAAAAGAGAAAAATAAAAAGAAAGCAGAAAAAATAAAAGGAAAAACATGGGATGAGAATTAACATGTATTGATTGAACCTACATTGGTGCTTTTGTTAATATTTTTAATGTTACGTTGTTCAAGACATGATTCTTTGTGCATTTAGGCAATTAGGTCATTTAATAAAAATAGCTCCATTAAATAGCTATTATTATAACCATAATAAGAATGTGAAATTGAATGTCATAAAGGTTATATGACTAGACTGTGATAGCCAGGATTACAACCTTGGCTTTTTAGTCTAAACTCCACATGTCTGCAGACCACCTACTATTCTGTAGAAAACCTCTCATGTCAAACAAATAAACAATAAACAATGATTTATACCTTCCTTGCACCAGACAACTGAAATTTATTCATTTAAGCTGGTTTTGCTAATCAGTGTTACTGGTGGCCTGAGGGAACTTGACATTTGGAAGTTGTAGTAGGAAGGGATAAGAGTCACTAGAAAAGTAGGACAAGGGGTCAAAGATAAAATTTGCCAGCTCCCCAGTTTTGACTGGTCAGTTATGATAAAATAGCCTCTTCTCATTCCCTTTACTCCTTATCTTTGGGTCTCCCTCAAACTGTAGTTAGTGAGTTCTCTCTTCTCCAACACACTCATATACTCAATAAACAATTAATGAATGTCTAATATGTACTGTGGATGGTGCACATCTACTCCTACAGGAGATGTCATACTAGATTAATGCTCAGCAAAATCTGGAATCAGAGTAAGCACTCAGGTTGCAGGCTCAAAATTAATACAGAAGTACATAAAGAAGAAGAATAAAGGTGGAAATAATAAGGACCCAGCTTCTTAACCTGCTTTTGGGACAGTGCCACCGAAATGTGAAGTCTGGCTCCAGTGGTAAGAAGACAATTTTCAAAAGAAGAGCAGTGACATGGGCCTTTTGGTTCTTGCTTGTGGTTGTACTTCTCCAGGTATGTGTGCCTGAGTCAGTGACATTGTAACTGCTTTATGAGAGGAAGGAAAGAGAAGGTTTCTGGCCCTGAAGGAATTGCTGTTGACACAGGATGGAGTAACTGAGAGAAAGGAAGCCAAGCAAAGTCAGTGACAAAAGGGGATCTTTCATTAAATACTCTTTGGAGAATGATGTCTTCCTTTCTGTCCTTGTGTTATCCATCCTCTTTCTGTACTTTCCCAGGTATGTGTTCTTCTTTATTTCTATCATCTGAATTCTCTTGTTCTCCTTACCCTGAATACCCTTCTTCATTGACTCCCCTTTATAGACTGAGTTGCCCATCAGGAAAAAAATAAGTAAACCTAAAAAAAAAATAGTTTGCTGGGAACAATCAATTTTCCTAATCAGTGCCTGCTTACTGATAACCATATAAATGCACATGCTTGCACACACACATATTATTTAAATAATCATGTGAGAACACAGGAGTTAGCTAGAAGCCAGATAGCAACTCTTTGTTCTAATTAGATGTGTTGATCAGTTTTCCTTCTAATATACACCTCCTTGACTTAATGCCTGTGTTCATTTCGATCCTTCATTCCATACTGACCTCCTACATACTTAACTCCATTGATAAAATGTCTCTCCGTCCTCAGAGGCCCAACTCAGAGATCAGTAAATATTTATTGAAAGGATTTGTTGAATGAAAAACAATTCTCTCCTCAGAGATGAGCTCTCCTTTCCCTTCTTGACATGCATAAAGATTTCACAGTCTACAGAGAAACTTCATGGAGGAGAGTAAAGAAGAATGATTCTTGAATGCCATACTGATGGGGCTGGAACATCTGTCACTCATTAATCACATAAGTGATTTCACCTGACTTTTTTGGCTGTGTCAACCTTCACACATTAAGGATGGCTGCTCATTCTATTCCCCTATCACTGTGTGCCCAAAAGGAACATCTGCCAATTAGAAAAGACATTGGATGATCATACAAGTTGTGGGCATTTGGGAATAATCTTCAGAACTTGGTGACAGATGAGGTTGAGAAGAGGAAGGAATAGAGGAGTCACAATTAATGGGGTGAGGCACCAAGGAATAGAAGGAAGGGAGTGCTAAATCTGGGAATATTTTGGATTGGGGTAGGGAAGGTAGATAATATCCCTTCTTTCTATAAATCTTTCTTGGTGACACCTTTGAGTAAAGACATATAGAGCTGGATTAGTGGAATGGATGAGATCAGATCTGTAATTCTGATGATGAATTTAGTTTTTGTCTTTGTCCTCTTTTGCTTTCAGCTTTATTTAGACAGGAAGCCCACTGAACCGAAACAGGCATCACCTGCCCAGCGTACAGAGCTGAGTGCACTGTAACTCTATATAAATCACCTTCTTCTTCAGGATAATAACAATATAGATCATTCCTCTCTTCTGGGATGGAAAATCTCATGTTCATTTATAACATTTTGGACATCCAATTCAGTTTGCATCTTCATATGTAAACACCTTTGCATTTGCAATAATGATAATAATAAAAACTAAAGACGGTTGTCATATTTCACATTTGAGACATGGGGGTTCAAAAATATCCAGGTAGAATTTTCTCTCCTGTCTCTTTACTATAAAGTGTATGTATTATCAGGATGGTTTGCTAGATGCTTATTCCTTACTTTAACTAATTTGTGGAATTTATTTTCTGTTTTTGAAAGGAGCTTTCCTATTTTCCAACTAAAAATTCTCAAATTCATTGTTATCTCTGTCATGAGTTCATACACATTTACATGGATACTAGATAAGTTTCCTAGGTTTGGAGAGGGTTTATATATCTTTGAAACCCATATAACACCTCTAAATGATCTGATTATTTGAATTTGATTGATAATTGCCTCAAAAAGGGAGTTTTCTTATATCTCTGTGTATGAGGTTATTTTGCATAGAATAATTGCTCTGTAATTTTTTTTTCTTTTTCAGAATAATGGTTATCCCTTAACTACCACAGCAGTTTTAAATTATCAAACATTCTTAACATATCTCTGTGTATTTATGAAGTCAAAATAATCAGTTTGTGAGAAGGCCTGTGAGTGATAATTTGATATCGAGTAGGCAAAAGCAACCTCTCATGCTATTTTACTGAATTGAAATCATGATTTCAGTCAAACATGGTATTTATATATAAATATCTTTAATACCCTAGCTGGAAAACAAGTATAAGACTACTCTCTTTAAAACTTTATACAATGCGAGAACGATTTTGTAGGTGTCTAAGCATCACAAAAGCAATCAGTTTTGAGAAGGGGAAAAAAAATGTTCATTACTCTGAATTGTACATATCAACATATATATAATATGCTTGAAATATTCACATGTGTTTACTATTAAACATCTTTAAAAAGTTCAGGTAATGTAAAATAATTAAGCAGTTTGTCCCTATTTTTAACACTAACACTAAGAAACAGCATAGATCTGGAGGATTATAGTAAAGCCATCTTCTTTCAACCTCATCAGAAAAGATGAGATGATTTGAAGCAAATCAGAGAAACTACTGTATACCTCAGAGTAGAGATAAGATGTGGAGTGTTTTGATTATAAAATAGTAATGTGGCTTTGGTTTCAAAATTTTCCAAACTCTGTCAGGTGAAAAACAATAGCTAACTCTCAGTTTATACTTCTAAGTATATATGTTCAACTTCCATTGCAACTCAATTGCTCACTAGAAAAGGCACAGCTGATGACTTGGGCTGTCTCTGTATCGTAGTGAAGCTGCAGCTTTATAAAGTGAGAACTGTCATTTTAGATTCTTACCGGGGAGGGTAAGAATAAATTAATCTCTGTCAATTTCAATGTTTTCCCTTGTTTTATTGTTATTATAAACCAGCGGTCCCCAACCTTTTTGGCACCAGGGACCGGTTTTGTGGAAGACAATTTTTCCACGGACGGGGGTGGGGGTAGATGGTTCAGGCAGTAATGCGAGCAATGGGGAGCGGCAGGTAAAGCTTCACTCACTCTCCCGCCACTCACCTTCTGTTGTGTAGACTGGTTCCTAACAGGGGAGTTGGGGACCTATGTTATAAACCATTCAGGGGAAAGGAAAAGTACAGTGTCACCATAGGTTCCTCAAACTTGAAGCTAAAGGTTAAATGAATTTCTCAGACTGAGCTCATTCAAAGGGAGAAGCACACATATCTCCATGTAACATACAGATTAATCTGCATTTAGTGAGCACAGCTTTATTTGGCAGCTAAGTGTTTGTGATTAGAATGTTGAAAGCCATATATCTATTTCTTGAAAATATCAGGAGAAAGTTAACATTTATATATTTATATTTATGTTTATATTTATATATATAAATGAGAGAGAAAGAGAGAAAACAAGGCATATACAGCAGCACTAGAGGCTTTAAATTTTCCATGTGGGGTTATTTGGGGGGAATATCAGTGAAAATTTTCAGCTTTACTGTCCTGTCATGGTGTCCAGAATGTTTCTGATTTCAGAAACATGCATAGATAGAATGTCATCCCTGGAAGAGAACTGAGAGATTCTTTACTTCAGTTTCTCTTTCTTCAACCAGAAAAACTAAGTTACTTGCCAGAGTTCGTGGATCTGGCTAAAAGCAGACTGTGAAATGGAATGCATTTCCTTGTTCCCAGGTCAGCATTCCTTTCCTTGTACTGAGTAGAGATTTCTAACTTTGACTCTAGAATTGTTAAGACATAAGATGTCCATATAAAAAGGGAGCACTTTGAACTATTCTTCTTTAAGATTTTGATGTAAAATAAGTTTGCAGATGTTTTTAATTATGACGACTGACTAGCAAACAAGTTCCTGAGAGAAAGAGATGTAGAATAGACATCTGGTTAATAAGAATTCTAGAAGGAAGGAGGAGGGAATACTTATTTTTGCTTTTATTCTAAATGTAAGGTGAACAAACTGATTAGTGAAGCCCTGTCCTTTTAATATGGCACATAACTATGGTGTGTGTGATAATTTATATGCATGTATGTATTTTCTGACTAATACAGAAGAACAAAGCACTACCGTTAATTATTTTATTTATGTGTCTACTATAGGAGTCCATTTAGCCTTAAGTGTCCCTTTGAAGACAGATTTTATAATCGTTGCACACTACATCGAACTACATTTAAGAAAGCTAAGCTACTGGTTTGGAACATACTGGTACATAATTGTCTAAGTTTAAATGCTTTCATCTGTCCTATGGCTTTATTCTTTAAGGTACTCTATCTACTTCCATCCCAATCAGGGTATTTGTGGATAACAAGTAAACTAATTTACCTTTTCTCAGTTTGATCAAAGTACCCAAAGACAATGTAAGGAATGACTGTCTGAGTGAAATAAGTAGATGTCAGTAAAGGACTACCTGTGATACAACCTTTGCTGTCTAAGAATAGAGTATAAATGAACAAATACCATGTGGTATGAAGCTGTGGTTTTAGCTTAACTCAGTTCAATCCATGAATGTGCATCAGAAAAGAAAATAAGAAGAAATAAATATTTCCAGAAGAGCTCTACTCTGGCTATTTCAGACTTCTTTGTGGAGTTAATCACAAATCTCCAGCTTCTTTGATCCAGTTAATTACATAGTACCTCTGCTCCCTATACAAAATGAAGGGAAAAACCCGATCCTGTAGATTGCAGAATTGTGTCACCTTATGAAATAAAGTGGTGATTCCTTTTAAAGCTGAACCTTGGTTCTGGGAAGTCCCCACTGGGGAATCCACATGCTGTGTCCTATCCAAAGCCCTTGGGATGGCTTTCTGTTGCAGAGCCTCCTTCATCGATGCCTGACTCCTTCTTAAAAATCTAAACAGATAGTTCAGTTCCTGTTCCTGCCACTTGCTACCCAGGAACGATGCATAGCTTTTTTAAAACAGAGTCACTCTAGAGCTTCCCTGGTGGCGCAGTGGTTGGGAGTCCGCCTGCCGATGCAGGGGACACGGCTTTGTGTCCCGGTCCGGGAAGATCCCACATGCCGTGGAGCAGCTGGGTCCGTGTGCTATGGCTGCTGAGCCTGCGCGTCTGGAGCCTGTGCTCCGCAACGGGAGGGGCCACAAGAGTGAGAGGCCCGCATAACGCAAAAAAAAAAAAAAAAAAAAAAAGAGTTACTCTAAAGATTAAATGAAAAAAAAAAGTAAAAATGGAAAAAGCCTAATAAAGGGTAAAGGGTAGCTTCTTGTAGTGGAATCATTTCCCTGTTTACATAGCTGCTACCACTCTTCATTCTATGTGGGCTCCTTTTTACCCCATTCCAGCTGGGACGGTTGATGCACTCTTCCTACTTCTTGTCTTTTTTGCTCAGCCAAGAATATGTCCAAGCCCCTTTACATGCAAATTAATTTATAGCAACTCCTTAAGGAGAAATTATCTTGGGAGGCAGAAATTATCAACAAATCTGGGGACCTAAGGATTTTAAAATTCTCAGATTTTACTTTCTGACATTTACAAAAAAGTACTCTATGGCATTTCATACCTAACTTTCATTACTCTATTGTGATAACAAAGCCATTTTGAATAAGAGTATGCTTTTAAATTGTTGAGCATACTACACAGAAGAGATTTAGTCGTGGTTAGGTTAGTTGTATTTTGGAATATACCAAATCAGTTATATTGATTCTCTTCCTTGATCATCATAGAACCTCCTTAAGCATTTGTGGACTAATAGCAATCAAGTGTACTTTATGTTCAACAGAGCATTTCTATTTCAGTGCAATTCCAAACCACTATCTCACCTCAATCAAGCATCTCCTCTACTTGATTGGGTAACAGGATGCCTTGGGGTTTGTTGCATCCTTTCCCCACTTCAGAGTAAAAGGATCATTTTTCAAGGAGCCAACAAGAAACATGACTGAATAAAGAAATATATTTGGAGTGTTACAGAGAATTTGCTGACTCTCCAACCTAAATAAGGCTGGGACATAGAAACTGTAATAGAGCTGGCAGAAAAAACATTGAAGGTAGACCAAAGCACCCCTGGCCTCTCTTTATTGAATCAGTTAGTCTTTATGTAAAGGTTGAGGCTCTGGGAAAGTGAACAGGTAAGAAGAGGGGCTTTTGTGGGGTATTGGGTATGGGGTAGGTATGGACAGGGTGGCTTCCTGGTGGCCTTGAAATTGCCCTGACAAGTGGCTGCTTGTTGTGTCCATTCGAAACTTCCTTCCTTGGAAACAAAGAATACAAACCAACTTCTTATGTCCTCAAGAGTGCAGCATGAAGTGAACGTGTTAGCTCTTCACTCGCCTTTCCCACCTGCTCCTGGTGAGGTCTCTTCTTCCTGGCAGAGTTCTGTGACTGATTTGCCTTTATTTCTTGGCAGCAACCAGCATGTTTCTCTGCAGCTCAGCAGAAGTGCACACCTGCTGCCTCCTGACTTTTGACCTGGAGACCAGCCTTCCATGGAGGTCTTAGGGCAAGTTCTGCCCTCTGTGGGTCCCCAGGAAGATGACAGAGCCCGAGATGACACTGATGATATGGATGGAGATGTTAGTAAGGAGTTGAGACTTCATGGCCCAGGGAGTCAAGACAACACATTTGAAGTTTTCAGCCACTGCAGACATTGGTATTACATTAATAAAAAAAATAGAATGTGGTGATGGTGAAAATACAGCAGACAAAATACAAAGTTTTTTTTGAAGTGTATTCTCCTACAACTGGTTAATTAGGAGTAGGAAGAACACTCTGAAATGCTTGAGTTCACACACCTGCAACTATTAACCTTAACTTTATAATATGCCAGACAAGAAAATGAGATATTATAAAAACTTTAGGGGAAAAATGTCATTTGAATGAACTTTTAAACTTCAAAAACAGCACACACAGTATTTGAAATTCTACTTTTAATTTTGTGTTTAGTGGACAATATCAATGTGTTTCTTAATTCATGCTATCCCTGTGTCCTCAGATAAATGCTCCATGAAGGTAAGGACAGTGTCTGATTTGTTCATTTTATGTCATTTGGAACTGAATCTCAGAGACAGCAACTAGAAAAGAGGAGAGCATTTGGCAGGGAGAGGTGAGAAGCAGGTGGGCAATGCAGCTCTCTAGGGCCCCTGGGGCTGCCTTGTAAAAAAATGTCTGCCTTGTTTGTTTGCTTCTGTCCAAACAGAAAAGGTTACACCTAACTTACTCCTTCTTAGAGCAGCCCTCAGCATAGAAGGGGTTCGGTAGTTTCATAGTCATTGAATGAATAGATAAATGAGTAAAAATTGCCCTTTTTGTAGATGGAAGGACAATCACTAAGTTACATTAGCCTCTTCCAGTCAACAGAGAAGCTGGTCCTCAGCAAAATTTTAAATTCCTTGACTTTAGGGAGATTATTTGTCCAGATTTCTGTCTCTGAGTGCTCCCCTTTCTTAATCATTATCTGTTTTCTTTCATGTACTCAACAGCTTTACCTGTTTCTTCTCATCTATTATCAAAGTCTGTTCACTCACAAAGCTCTGAAATCAGTCTCAGGCATTTACTGGGAATGGAAGTCACTTTGTTTCTTCTCACATGGTTATTTCTATATTTTATTCTTGGATTTCCCTCTGTGCCTTCCCATCTCCCTACAGGATACTTGGTCTCAAGTTTTACTGGCCTGCAGTCTCTTTTTGGGCAGGTCTTGAAACAAGCTTATCAAACTCAGGTCATATATTAAATCAGTAAAAATTGAGAAGATAATGACTTAGTGCTGACTTCCTCTCTGACTCTTTTGCAGTAAATCAGATTCAGATGCCCCAGTGAAAACCATGTATCTCTTACAAACCACTCTGTTTCTTAACCCAAGCTACCCCTTTCTTGCCTCTTAAATTCCTAGCATTTCTGTACACAAAACATAAAAATAAACAAACAAAATTTTTAGAACTCTTCAAACATTACCTACCATCTACCAGTTTCTGAAATAATATTCAATTCATCAGCATAATCTTTTGATTCCAAAACCAAAATCTATTTCAAATCTCTCCACTTCTCTTATCAGTAGCCAACCAAGAAATCTATGTATGAACCCATCTTGACACTGATCTCACACAAATCCATGCTCATGCTGGTCCAGTCTATCCCTCTAATGTCATATCCTCCCAATTTCCTCATTCCTCACCAAGCCCCAGCCATGAAGACAACCAACACTTCTTAGAACAAAAACAAGCTCTTTTTGCCAACTTATGGTTACCAGAGGGGAAGGGTGGGGAGGGAGAGATAGTTAGGGAGTTTGGGATTGACATGTATACACTACTAAATTTAAAATGGATAACCAATAAGGACCTACTCTATAGCACAGGGGACTCTGCTCAATATTCTGTAACAACCTAAATGATAAAAGAATTTGAAAAATAATACATTCATGTATATGTATAACTAAATCACTTTTCTCTACACCTGAAATTAACACAATATTGTTAATCAACTCTACTCCAATATAAAATTAAAAGTTAAAAAAAAAAAGCCCCTTCTCACTCCAATGTCTCTGTAAACTACCTATAAACTGGAGACACTAGTTCTTTTTTTTATAACAAATTTAATCAGTTATACATATACATATGTTCCCATATCCCCTCCCTTTTGCGTCTCCCTCCCACCCTCTCTATCCCACTCCTCCAGGCGGTCACAAAGCACCAAGCTGATCTCCCTGTGCTATGCGGCTGCTTCCCACTAGCTATCTACCTTACATTTGGTAGCGTATATATGTCCATGCCACTCTTTCACTTTCTCACAGCTTACCCTTCCCCTTCCCCATATCCTCAGGTCCATTCTCTAGTAGGTCTGTGTCTTTATTCCTGTCTTACCCCTATGTTCTTCATGACATTTTTTTTTCTTAAATTCCATATATATGTGTCAGCCCTATTTACATTAGCCCGGAGATGGAAACAACCTAAGTGTCCATCATCGGATGAATAGATAAAGAAGATGTGGCACATATATACAATGGAATATTACTCAGCCATAAAAAGAAACGAAATTGAGCTATTTGTAATGAGGTGGATGGACCTAGAGTCTGTCATACAGAGTGAAGTAAGTCAGAAAGAGAAAGACACTAGTTCTTTATCTCTCTATCTAACACCTTTCATTCTTCTTTCAGGTTTCAGGTTATTGTTTTACCATCCCAGAAAAAATGTTCCTGTATCCATACCAATTCCTTTGCCTCCTTTAATTATTTTCTATCACTAAATTTGTTTTCATCATTTTACTTATCCATTGTTTGTCTTCCCCAGTAGAATGTGAGCTCAACAAATACAAAATAATGTCTGGTTGTTCAACATTTATGTCAGCAACACATAACGTTGTGACCAGCAGAGTCAGTGTTCAATAAACATTTGTTGAATGAAGAAATGGAAGAATGCATGAATAATATTAAAATCTAACTTTCTTTGGTGGGTATTTGTGTAGGTTTCCCTTAATCTGCACCAATCAATCTTTAGTCTTCTAAAACTAAGTATCTCATTTTATAACCTCATCCTGGAAGAATTCACACAATCCTCTATTAATCCAACAAAAACATATTTCTTATAAAACATAATGGTTTTCAACCATTTTTACATTTTTTTTCAGTTCTGAGTAACTGTATATTTAGCTTGACAAATGAGTAAATTATACTTTTGCCTATATATAGCTATTTAAGGGGTATAATTTATACATTATTATTTTAAGAGTACACTCTTTCTGTCACGTGACACACTGCTTAAAATTACTCTTGTAGAGAAAGAATACAGGAAGAAGGAAAGGGACAACTAATTGCCTTTGGAACACGTTTTTGTGCCACATAAGACCATTGGACTTTTTGTTTGTTTCATGGAAGATGCATCCAGTATTATTATAACATTTACTCAAAAGGAAAAGGCTGTGTATTTGGCCAAATCGAAAATTGTATTGTTTTTTATTGTCATTAACATAGTAGACATCGATAGGGGAACTCACTCCAATTGTGAAAGGAAAGAAAGGAAGAAAGAAAGAAGAAAGGAAGGAAAAAAGGGAGAAGGAGAGAGGGAGAGAAGGAGGAAGGAAAGAAGGAAGAAAGAAAAGAGAGACAGGCTTGTCTGCTGCATTCCTTCTTGCTGTTCAAACAATAAGGAAAGAAAGAAAGAACGAAAGAAAGAAAGAAAGAAAGAAAGAAAGAAAGAAAGAAAGAAAGAAAGAGAGAAAGAAGGAAAGAAAAAAGAGAGAAAGAAGGAAAGAAAGGAAGAAAGAAGGAAAAATGGAGGGAGGGAGGGAGAGAGGGAGGAACGAAAGAAGGAAGAAATAAAAGAGAGACAGGCTTGTCTGCTGCATTCCTTCTTGCCGTTCAAACACTATACCCCCTTATTGCACTTTTTCTTCCCCTAAGTTCTCATTTTACAATGTGATTCCATGAGACCTTGCTCTCAGAGAGTACTGAGGTAAATTGCGGTGACTTCGGCATCAGGAGAAGCTGAGTTAGAGCATCAGCTGCTCCACTTACCAGCTGAGTGGTTTTGAACAGTTTTGTCATCTATAAAATGCTGTTATTATACATATCTTCTTGAATTGTTATGGCAATTAAGTGAGATAATGAATGAGCAGTATTGGTACAGAGCCATAAATGTGGTAGACCTTCATTAATATTTACCTATATTTATTGATAAATATACTTCAATGTGGAATCCAAACACCAGAAGTGACTTTACCAAAATAACTGATAATAATTCTCGGGATACAAAGCACCACCATTCAATGTTGTTGGGGTGAGGATTGAGATTCTTTAGATCATTTCTTTCTTCTCTGTCCCTTTTAAAACTTTCTTACTTATTTCTCAATGTCCTTCGCCATACATGATTTCAACCTAAATTCATGCAAATTATTAAGCCCAAAGCATAGTTTGTTTCACCTAGTGGGTCATTCACACATAAAATATAGTTATTGGTCTAAACTCTTACTTAAGAAGTTACATATTTGACTACATGGGTGGACCAGAGTTGACTGTCAATCACAGATTGTATGTATCATTTATTCATTTGGAAATTTTTGCTGGGATGATGGAGATTCTTTGTCCAAAAGCAGGAGACTGCATATTCAAATATTTATGGCTGATGTCCCCAATTTATGCTCTTTTCCTATTTTTCTTTGAGCAGAGATAGAATGAGAATGACAGTGCAGGATGAACCATGCTGCCATTCATTTACAGTATTTAATTGAAGGCACCGTCTTTGTATTTTATCTGCTATTCCTGGCCCCTAGGGACACTGGACAGTATGAGGTTCTAAGTCACAATTCCATTCACTAAATGTGTGCTGGAGCTTGTAATGGGTTTGTCTAAAGGCTTTCACACCTCTGCTTTCCATAGAAGGTTCATTTATCTTTCTGAAACAGAACAGAGCTGTTTTTAGATTTCCCTGATTTCCACAGACAAGACACTCCTGGGAGCCTGCTGTAGGAAGTGTTCTCTAAGGCACATTTTTAACTGACTGGCTGATGGGGGACTAGAGGAAAGCAGCCAAAAGCCCATGTCCTATATGCTTCATCCCAGCCTCAGAGTTATTAATTGTACCTCACAGCATTCTCTTTCCTCTAAATACACGTCTAACTCATTTATTAAAACTTCATACTAATTACTTCCATTGCATCTCTCGATGGGTTGGTTCCATATGCAATATATTAATTACTCTCTGTAAAAAGTCTAACATAAATTCCTCTGGTGCCTGTCCCTTATTGCTTCTTAAAATTGTGCCCCTTCGTTTCCTCACTTGGTGATAACTTATTCTAGTTGTGTTTCCTCTTGTTCCACCTTCATCTTGACACAGCAATCATATCAATAGGAGAGATTTCCAAAAAAGTATTGACAAAAGTGAGTTCACATCCTTAGATACATTCCTCTATTTCAGCAAACCATAAAGTATGCTGGACAGTTTTTGGTAAGCTGTTGTCTCTCTAGGTCTTTGAAGCATTATGGAAGTGAGCAACTGAGGCTGAAATTTGGGTCAGAAAAGTTCAACATAGTTTTCTTCCAGTATTAGTAAAACAGTGGGAGGCTAAAGCATAAAAGGAGGGAGGGAGCATGAGGACAAGAGGAAGACAAATGTGAAAAAGGAGAACTCTTCCTGACAAGTAATGTCCCATATGTTTTACTCTTGAAAGCAAGAAAAAGCTGTTGAAAGTCCTTGGAGGGGTCAGAGCACACCACATATTCTCTGTCCAAGGTGATAAGTATCACCATAAACAAAATTGGAAGAGCTCAGCTCTAGCAATGGAGTGTGAATGAACAATTATGCAATTATTTGTGCCTCAGAAGAAATAAATGGCATTTAACTCAGATAAAAAGTTTATAGACTTCCTATTGACACAAACTAGATGTTTACATTGATAGTACATAAATAATTTTGGAAGATTGAGAGGCAAGTCTGTATTTCTCTCAATTGTCCATATGGTTTATAAATGTGACATAACTTTTGATATTTGGAAACGTTGGAATATTTGGAAGGCCACTGTTATGAAGACTTGATTGCCATTTATTTTCTAGTAATGCAGGTTGAGCTATAAATACTATTTCCTGGAGAACAAATACTGGTTGGTCAGCATATGGCAAGTAGTCCAGAGGCTGATCTAGCCAGATTAGCATGGAGAATAAACCATACTTACTGTTCCCATTGGCTTCAGTGACACATAACAGTATCATGGTCCATCACTGCACATGAACAGAGAAGTACAAATACCAGATAAGCCCAATCTTCAAGAAAATATGACATTTTATAACTGAAGATATATAAAGGCACTAACTAGGAATCAGAACACATGGGTTCTACCCCTTATTTAACTCAATCTCTCCAAGCTTCAATTTTATAATCTGTAAAATGAAAACAGTGCCTGCCTTACCAATATTTTAAGGGTAAGTTATTTGATGATCACAGTACTTTAACACTAGGGAAATGAGTAGTTATAATTATCATCGTCATTCATATTGGTCAAATTGGCCACTATATTAACCCTATGTTTATGTTCTTCTTTACCCTTTATTTTAGAAGTACAGGTATAAATTGTTTAATTCCACACATCTATTGTTTGTATTCTATTCTAATTTTTGATATTTTCTTGATGAATTAACTATTCTCATTGGGTACCTCAGGCGTATAAATTAATCTTGAGAAACCTAGAATCCTTTTGGAAATATTTTAAAGCACACATATAATTACGTGGTAATAGTCTTCTCTATCTGTTCTGTGAAATAACTAGACATCTGAACCATCTTCCCAAAGATCTGCATCTCAAAGCATGAGCCTGCCTTAAAGGAGCCCTTCATAAGAACTTGGGTCTGGAAATGGGATCACTGGTGCTTTATTGATGTTATATGCCCAAGGCAGCATTCTAGAGAGTTTTTCTGTGTTGTATTTCACTGTTATAACTCCATCACAGTCAATTAGCAAGACAGACTCTTGGCTTTTAGGCTTGAAAATGAAGCTTCTTGATTATTTATGTTTTTAAGATGTTATTGAGTAATTCAACTTAGTAAAGAACTTTGATGTATTCCATCATTATGACTGTAAATCCAGGTGTTAATACTCTCAGATGGCCCATCATCTCACTGGAAATACCTAATAAAGTGGCCATTAACCGACTGTATATGGTGATGTAAACTATACCACTAGCTGAACTTCCCATTACACAGAGTAACACTGTGGAGGCAGAAGAGATTATCTAAGTAGGGGCCAGCCATGATCATAAAGAAACCATTGAAACAAGGATGTTCCTGTACCCAGTGAAAATATGTATGAATAAGGCATCAGTACTGAAAGGTAGGTATGAAGGAAAGATTCGATATATTGCATTATAAAATTAACAGGATAGATTACTTTCACACTGCAGACATTGAGCAGGTGTGGAATGTAGCAGCTTTTAGTGATGCTGTTTTGTCCCACAGAGTTTTCAGTTATTTTCCCCTTGGCAGCTCTGGCATCACAGAGGACTGAAAATCAGACAAAAGAAGCAAAAGGAGCTTGTGCATCAGCCTATAAATACACCTAGAAAAGGTTCTGGTATTACAAATATTTGGGTCAGAAGTCATCACTTAGTTTTATGCTTTTGGGAGATAAAAAGAAATAGTTTCAACATCCTAAACAAAACAGCATGTGGGATATTGGAGTAGCAGACAAAGTCTAGACCGTGACCCTGGAGACATGGATTCCTGTGTTAGTTCTTCCTCCAGACTAACAAGCTGTTAGAGACTCATCATTTTACTTTGGGTCTCGGCTTCTTCGTAGTTGAGGAAAGTTAGGATTGATAAAGACAGAGCTTGTGTGCTGTCTTTGCCTTATCCTGAACCAAGGAAGATATTGTTAAGTAATCAATTTAAAAAATTTGAACCCAGACGTGACATCACAGTTCTCTACACAGTTCTCATAAAGCATCTGCTTGCCAAGTGAACAAAATCAGGATATGGGAGGAAATTCTTAAGGCTGTAATATAATTAATGACAGGAGAGTATGATCTGGCTCTATGGTCTTTTCAGTTCCCAGTCTTTGTAGTTAGAATAATTACTCAATCTATTACCCACATGGAATTAGAGGGTGTCTCCTTCTGTGCCCTGACAAGCTGACATTGGCCCATTTCCTGTCAGCGTTTTCCCCTCTCTCTCCTCTTCTTTTCACTCTTAACATTCCTCTCCTTTTCAATAATCTCTTCTGTCACTGGACATAGGGCTCTAACATCTCTGACACAGAAAAAAAAAGGCATTCTTATATTTTTGCCTAGGGAAGACAATATGGCTCTGTCCTAAATATCCTGAAATATTTGAATATTCCTCACCATTAGGTGGCTTTTCTACATTTCTTAACCATCAATACTAACAGACCAGTACTGGGCTAAATGCTCTGGGACACTGAGTCAGCTGAAAGCATGGTCTCTGCTTTGCCAGAGTTTATAATCTAATAGAAGAGAGAAAAATATATACAAAACAGCCCCAAGGAAACATAAAGTACTATAACAATATATAATCTTTAAAATAGCATCCAGCCTGCAAACTGTTGACAGATTAATCTTCCCCAAGCACTGCTTTTATCATGTCCTCTGCCTCTCAACAGCCTTCACAGCTTTATTTCTTATCACATTAAGTCCGAACTCTTCTGCTGTTTTTCAGGATCTCCTTAATCTGGCTACACCTGTTTTATCCAAATTTATGTCCCACTTTTTCCTCACCAGGCAAGAATGTTTCCAGATCTTTGGTGGTGTTGTCTTCCCCAGCTTAAATGTAGGAGGTATGGCCCCAATCCTACTTTACCTTACAGCTCTTCTTCCTTGGAACTAGTTCTTGATGGAGCAGACCATATTGCTCTTTCAGTTATTTAAATACCATTATGTTACCTATAGCCTTTAGATATTTATTTTTGGATCTTGGGCGTTTCCCTTATTACCTGAGCAACTGTGAACTGAAATCTCTAATCTAACTCCCTAAGCCTGTTGCTTGAACTATAAAATTGGGATGCCTTGTAGAATTACTGTGATAACTAGAGATAATATATTTAAAGGACTGAGAACTGGGCTTGGCTAGTTACCATTAAACCAACTTTTCTTTTTCTTTAAACCACTACGAAAATGAAAAAGTAGAACAACTGAAATGTCAAAACTGACTGTTAAGCTACTGTGTCCATAATTATTGACACATGAGCAAGATTATACATTTCTTAGATTTAGAGGATAAATATTTTGGGGACTACACATTGCCTAGCAGAGATGCTTAATATATACAGTCATCCCTTGGTATCTGTGGAGTATTGGTTCCAGGGCCCAGAGGGGATACCAAAATCCAAGGATGCACAAGTCCCACAACCAGCCCTCCATATCCCTTGTTCCACATCTATGGATTCAACCAACCAACCACAGTTTGTGTAGTACTTTAGTATGCATTTGTCAAAAAATAAATCCAAGTATAAGTGGACCCATGCAGTTCAAACGCTTGTTGTTCAAGGGTCAGCTGTATTTGACAATCAGTTAAAAATTCAAGTTTTCAAATTCAAATTTGAGTGGCAGTAAAATGTAGTGAATGAGAGGCTCTACTCGAGCAAGTTTCCTGCATTCAAGTCCCAGCTCTTCCCCTCGTTTACTATGAGGCCTTCTTCACGTTATGTAAACTCTCTGTGCCTCAATTTCCTCACCCATAAATAGGGACAATAGTACCTATCTCCAGGGATTGTTATGAGGATTACATGAATTAAAATTTGTAGAGTCGATATTTGTAATATATTATAGGATATTTGTGCTGAGGATGGAGATTAACAAATAATAAGCATTATATCAGTATTTATTAAATATACTTCTAAACATATACTACTTTCCTTGACTAGCACTGCAGTCCTTATATCTCTTCTGACTCTCTTTTTTCCCATTATCAAAATATAATTATCCTGTACTTCATATTTGACCTTTGATAATAATTCTTATAAATAAATGAGGTAATTAAACTAAATTTGGAAACAGAAAAAAATGCACAGATTATTTGATGGACAGCTTTTTCCAGAATATCAGAGTTATATTGCAATTCGCATGGGAAGTGTAGAATAGAACATATTGGCCCTCAGTAGCATATAAATTTAGCTCAGACAATAAAAAATTACTGCAGGAAAACTTGGGGTGAAAGATTAAAGCATTCCAGCAGTTACTCTTCAAGGCTTTGTGGGACCTGGAACCTCATTTACCACCTTCCAGATGGAAGCCATTGTTGGCACTTCCTTTTTGTTAGATCTAGAGATCAGGTAGTATCCCTTGTGACTCAGTCTCACAAGAGTAAAGGCTGCCCCTCTGTAGGTTTCCAGCAGCCCCCACTCTGATATTCTACACTGTGGTCACTGGATTCTCCTTCCTTCTTTCTACTAGTACCACTTCTCTAGCAATTAGCACTTAATTCACTTGTTTTTAATCTCCTTCTCATGATTTCTTACTCATGGTTTCTGCACACTACTTGTTCTCTCTGGATCTCATTGTCTTTGTGTCATGCTACCCTATTGCCCCTTCTCTCTGTGTCTTATACTCACACAATCCAACAAAGAGTTGAGTTCATGACTAGCCCCATAAGATGTCTTTCCAGGCAGTGCTGTCATGCCCAGGCACCACATAGGCTGTTGGACAAGCCATAGGAGTTTTCTGTGGGTCAGTCACCTTTCATCCCCATATCCATCAACTGTACATAAAGTGGCAGGGTCAAAGGTCACAGACCATTCTAACTATGCTTAAGAGTTCCTCCAGTGAGGTCTATAGGCTCAGCAAGCACTCAGAATAGCATAGGCTTGTCTTCAGTGCAGCTAGCCTATCAACTTCTACTGAGAGAGTTGGTCATTGAGAAGCTGAAACACAGAAGCACAGACTTTGATCTAGGTAGGGACACAGGGAATTCTCAGACATTCTAGGAGGAAAATTGGCTTTCAGTATACATGGGTTAGCTCCCTCTTGGAGCTGGATCCATGCAGAAGAAAGAAGATGATTTTAGGACAATATAATGGAGTGTTAGCCTCTTAGATCTAGTGAAGGATTCTAGGCATTTGGTACCCTTAGAGAGGAGTTACAGAAAACTAACCTGGCCACAAACAGCCCTTGCTCCCATATTCTTCCTTTCTCCATCTCTTCTTCTTTTATTTTTCTATCTTTGGATTTTTTTTTTTTAATGTGTATTGTTCTAAGAACCAGTATTCACAATTTTTTCACAACCATATTTTATTTCAACAGTAAAGTATATACCAGGCTTCTGTCAGTTAGTTTAGACATTAAAAACATTTTTCACAAATTAGAAGTATAGCCAGTATGTTTAAGAGCATCCTTAAGAGAAGGAATATCATATCACAAGATGCAGTGCAATACATTTACATAAGAGCATTTGAGTCAGCTGGACCAAAGGCACATAAAAGACTGGAGGTACAGGGGGCAAACTGAGTAAACAGTGTCTTTCAGGAGACTAGTGTGTAAGGCAGTTCCTTCACCTCTATGATGAGCCTTGGGAGCAGTAAGGGCAGTCACCTGGTTCTTTGGGAGCTGAATAGTTTCTGGACATGATCCTCCAAGCCAGGAAATATCAAATACATCCAGCTTGGAATGTTATGCCTTGCTGCTACTTTGTAAAACTGCTCTCTAGTTTTGAACTAGAATATGCATGGCCATGGAGAAATAGGAAGAAAATGCAAATTATTTTATTTTTCAAAATAATGTACATTTGCATAATAATATGTGGTGTTGTGAGTGCCATTTCTGGCTCTGCCTTCACAAGCCACATGAACTTTGGCAGTTAACCTCTTAGCCTCAGTCTCCAGGGAAGACAGGAGAACTAACTAAATTATTTCTGCAGTTCTTCTGGTTTCCATAGTACAATGATTTCATCAATTTTCAAACAAAGAGAGTTAAGATAATTCTCAAAAACTCTTAACTTTAAAATGAATTTTAAGGATACTACAATGTGACAGTACTTTGTCAAGGTTCTGCTGAGTTATTTCATGTGCTCCAGTGGCTTGGCCAATTTTACAAAAGACTGCAGCAACTTCAAGTATTAGACTTCAAGTGTCAGCATTTTTTCCACTTGAAATTCTAGGTCCATATTAGGGCCATCATGCCAAACCAGTTTCTGAAAAGACCTTCTGGCTTTTGTATGTCTCTGTGTGTATACACATAGGTGTCTGTGTGAGAGTGTGTGTTTTGCTGATGAGGTGGATGAGGGAATGTAGAGAGGAAACGTGTCCAGGAATCTTCCTGGAAAATGACACACCCTGTTAAAGGAGGAGGGAGGATGACTATACACAGTCTTGTGAACTTTTGTGGCTGGAAAAGGAGCCCAGAAACACCTAGCCTGACAATTTTGTCTACACTTGCCATTATTCAAATCAACAATTAAAAAAAAAAGTCAAGGGGGCAAAAACACAGTTATATTCATTGTCTGCACATCTGGTGGTGGAAAGATACATTTTGAAAATGCCCTAATAAAAATTAAAGGCAAATTGAGTAACATCCAAGGAAAATGTTGGTTCTGTATTAAAATCTCCTCGTTTACACCAGCTCATTCCAGATGCACAGCTGGTTGCCCTGCAACAGCCACTGTAACTCTGTAAAAGCCTCCTTTGTAAGCTATGCAGACTGTCTGCTTGACATCCCCAGTGGTGTCTTAGTCCCTTTTTACTGTTTCCATGTTTATCCCAAGGAAAAGTAAAAAAGGAGACAAATATACTACTTTTATTATTATTTGTTTTTTTGGAGAGCACTCGTGCAGTGTGAAGCAACATATCTACAGAGCCTAGTGCTTCAGCTGAGAACTATAAGACTATACTACATGCCAGAGCTTTAGCCCAACTTTTATAGCTCAATAAATTTGGGGTTTGTTAATGGATCTTCTATAAAAGATTAAAATTCATTTATAAATATTGATTCACAGTCTATTATATTAGGATTATCTACAGATTAAAAATGAAAACTACATTAAAACAACATTAAAGCCTTAGATTCAGATCTTCTCTGTCTGGCACAAATCATCTTCAGGCTTGAGAGCAAAAGAAAGAACAGAGAAGCTATTATTTTGTTAGAGAGAGAAAAGGAGTAAATCTTCTTAAAAACCTGGTCCAATATACACCCTGTTAAAGGGTCCTCTGATGAATATTTCTTCCTCTCTGACCAGTTTCAGACTTTGGCCACTGAGAGGAGCAAGTATTATTTGAACAAGAGTGTCCTGATTATGGTTTAAGGGTAGTAATAAAGACACCATCACTTATTTTTAGGTTCATACTGCCTAGAATTGGCCATTCAAATGAACTTGTTTACAAAAAAAAAAAATCTCACACAGTCTACCTAAAGGGTAATTATTTTCACTCATCTGACTTGGCAGTGCCATGGACATGGTCACAGGCTTCGGACGTTACAGAGCTCAGTCACTATTCATCAAACAGACATGGACTTTCCTTTCAGTCTTTTCTCTCACTTTTTGTGGTTAGTAAAGGTATAACGATCTTCCATTTATTGGTTAG